>NW_027261064.1:17500-112822 GCF_045791955.1 Oncorhynchus clarkii lewisi
ACGCTAAAATGTTTTTAAAACCAAATTTTAATCCAAATGTCACTTAATGGGCAGATCTGAGGTTCAAACAATTATGATTACCTGGTTTTGGTAAAAAAAAAAAAAGAGGGACTGGGCTGGAGAAATATAACCATTCAAATTCAGACGATGGACCCGGGTTTGAGTCCCGGGTGGGATGGTGCCTGTGAGGCCATCGGAGAGGCGTGTGAGGGATTTAGTATAAAGAACGGTGGGGACACGCTCTGCCGAAGGAAAGGGGGTAGGGTAGCGACCTAGATTGCGGATGCTATGTATTGGCCAATGAGAGGCTTTGAACCAACGTCCGTATTGGTACTCAGAATCCTCAGAAGGAGCAGTCCTCCATAGGAATGAATGGATCGGATCTCTTGGTGTAACGATTTAGTTGTTGGGTGTCAGTCACTGACTCCCCCCACGTACTTACAATTCCCAACCATACTCCCCTTATGTACAAGTCACAGGTAGCCCAATATGAGCAAATATGAAACCTTATTGCTAAATATGTCTTCTTTTTTTAAACGCTTTTCTACTATGACCAAAGGACCTTCATTTTGAGATTTCCAAATAGAAAGTGTTATATAAATATTCATACACATAGCTCATATAAACAAAGACATTCCGTCGTAAGAACACATACACCCAGCCATAAGACTGACCCCCTCTTCCTTGTATAAACACACATCTCATCTCCCTCTACTGGCCGGTCCCAAGAGCAAAGGACTTTTGCTGTGCACCAATGGGGCCCGCTCTGGCTAGAGCAAGGCCCGCCTCCAACCCTCCGACCAGTCAAGAAGACCGAAACGACAAGACTCCACCTACTTTATTCTATGTATAAAAATGAATGTAACCGTAGTATAAGGCCTCTTTTTCACCTGGCTCCTTGCCGAGTTATGTGAACTAGGTCCGTGCACGTAAAACTGCGGGACAAGATATCTCTGACTCATTAAAACTGTATTTTGTTACAACTGAAATCCACTCTGTCCAGCGTCCGTGATTTGGTCTCAACTCTCCAGTATTTAAACACTAACAGAACCCATGACCTGTAAGTGACCCACTGGGATCAAGCCAAACAGAGCAGTTATATGCTCTGACTCATGCCGTGTTAATGAGTCTGCAGACAATCAATCAAATGTATTTATAAAGCTCTTTTTACATCAGCCGATGTAAAAACCCAGCCTAAAACCCCAAACCGCAAGCAATGCAGATGTAGAAACTCTCCCTAGAAAGTCCAGAACCTAGGAAGAAACGGGCTCTGAGGGGTGGCCTGTCCTCTTATGGCTGTCCTGGGTGGAGAGTATAACAGAACATGGCCAAGATCTTCAAACGTTCATAGATGACCAGCAGGGTCAGATAATAATAATCACAGTGGTTGTAGAGGGTGCAACAGGTCAGCACCTCAGGAGTAAATGTCAGTTGGCTTTTCATAGATGATCAGAGTTAGAGACAGCAGATGCAGTAGAGAGAGAGAGTCCAAAAGAGCAGGTCTGGGACAAGGAAGCACGTCCAGTGAACAGGTCAGGGTTCCATAGCCGCAGGTAGAACAGTTGAACACTCGCGCAGCAGCATGACCAGGTGGACTGGGGACAGCAAGGGGTCATCAGGCCAAGTAGTTATGGTCATAGGGCTCAGGTCCTGAGAGAACTTACAATGAACACAGGTCCCCGGATAGGACATGATAAATGCTCTCTTCTGCTGAGCTACAGGCAATGACTTGCTTTTGGGGAAACACTAGGCAAAAGTCATAAACTTGGCACAACTGCAGAAAAAGTATTCCTCATGTGGGCCAGCGACCTAAGGACTGTTTTAATTTGAAGTACTCTCTGCTGCTCTACCAACATTCCTATCGAAGGTCAACAAGTCAACAAGTGAAGATTTCAGCGACCTATGGATTACTGCAATTTCACCTACACTAGTTGCATTTGGGAATAGACAAAAAGTGAGCCGAGGAATTAAATCGCTGTTTAGCCCCATCACTGCGAAATGTATTTTTCTCTCTCCCTGTTGGTCTAGTGGTTAGGATTCAGTTCTTTTACCACCGCGGCCTGGGTTTGATTCCCGCTCAGGGAATGATTTGCTTTTGGGGAAACACTAGGCATAAGTCAAAAACTTGGCACAACTGCAGAAAAAGTTATACTCTTCTGAGTCAGCGACCTAAGGATTGTTGCAATCTCGAGAACTCTCTGCTGCTCTACCAACATTCCTATCAAAGGTCAACAAGTGAAGATTTCTTCTCTCAGGGAAAGATATTTTTTTGTCAAGCACATGTCAAGGTGCACTGCTGTCAAAAAGTTGGCGTAAGCCACAAGAGAATGTACAGTCCTTCAAGCCGGATTTAAACCAGCGACCTAAGGATTACAGCAATTTCACCTACAGTCCTCCGCTCTACCAACTGAGCTACCGAAGGGTGTCAAATGTAGTCAAACGCCATTACCTAGATGGTCAGAGGTTCGGCAGAAGCATATGTTCCCTTTAAGAAATTAATCTGCTGAGTTTGGTGGTGTCTTGGAGCTGCTGAGGATTGCCCCCAGGTCTTCGTACGTTCAACTAATGCTCTGTTCCTCTGAGCTACATCCCTTTAGATTGCAAGTAGTTGCATTTGGGAATAGACAAAAAGTGAGCCGAGGAATAAAATCGCTGTTTAGCCCCCTCACTGCGAAATGTCTTATTCTCTCTCCCTGTTGGTCTAGTGGTTAGGATTCGGTTCTTTTACCACCGCGGCCTGGGTTTGATTCCCGCTCAGGGAATGATTTGCTTTTGGGGAAACACTAGGCATAAGTCAAAAACTTGGCACAACTGCAGAAAAAGTTATACTCTTCTGAGTCAGCGACCTAAGGATTGTTGCAATCTCGAGAACTCTCTGCTGCTCTACCAACTTTCCTATCAAAGGTCAACAAGTGAAGATTTCTTCTCTCAGGGAAAGATATTTTTTGTCAAGCACATGTCAAGGTGCACTGCTGTCAAAAAGTTGGCGTAAGCCACAAGAGAATGTACAGTCCTTCGAGCCGGATTTGTACCAGCGACCTAAGGATTACAGCAATTTCACCTACAGTCCTCCCCTCCACCAACTGAGCTATCGAAAGGTGACAAATTTAGTCAAACGCCATTACCTAGATGGTCAGAGGTTCGGCAGCAGCATACGTTCCTTTTATGAAATTAATCTGCTGAGTTTGGTGGTGTCTTGGAGCTGCTGAGGATTGCCCCCAGGTCTCCGTACGTTCAACTAATGCTCTATTCCTCTGAGCTACATCCCCTTAGATTGCAAGTAGTTGCATTTGGGAATAGACAAAAAGTGAGCCAAGGAATAAAATCGCTGTTTAGCCCCCTCACTGCGAAATGTCTTATTCTCTCTCCCTGTTGGTCTAGTGGTTAGGAATCGGTTCTTTTACCACCGCGGCCTGGGTTTTATTCCCGCTCAGGGAATGACTTGCTTTTGGGGAAACACTAGGCATAAGTCAAAAACTTGGCACAACTGCAGAAAAAGTTATACTCTTCTGAGTCAGCGACCTAAGGACTGTTGCAATCTCGAGAACTCTCTTGTGCTCTACCAACATTCCTATCATAGTTCAACAAGTGAAGATTTCTTCTCTCAGGGAAAGATATTTTTTTTGTCAAGCACATGTCAAGGTGCACTGCTGTCAAAAAGTTGCCGTAAGCCACAAGAAAATGTACAATCCTTCGTACCGGATTTGAACCAGCGACCTAAGGATTACTGCAATTTCACCTAGAGTCCTCCGCTCTACCATATGAGCTATCGAAAGGCTTCAAATGTAGTCAAACGCCATTACCTAGATGGTCAGAGGTTCGGCAGAAGCATATGTTCCCTTTAAGAATTTAATCTGCTGAGTTTGGTGGTGTCTTGGAGCTGCTGAGGATTGCCCCCAGGTCTTCGTACGTTCAACTAATGCTCTATTCCTCTGAGCTACATCCCCTTAGATTGCAAGTAGTTGCATTTGGGAATAGACAAAAAGTGAGCCGAGGAATAAATCGCTGTTTAGCCCCCTCACCGCGAAATGTCTTGTTCTCTCTCCCTGTTGGTCTAGTGGTTAGGATTTGGTTATTTTACCACCGCGACCTGGGTTTGATTCCCGCTCAGGGAATGACTTGCTTTTGGGGAAACACTAGGCATAAGTCAAAAACTTGGCACAACTGCAGAAAAAGTTATACTCTTCTGAGTCAGCAACCTAAGGACTGTTGCAATCTCGAGAACTCTCTTGTGCTCTACCAACATTCCTATCATAGGTCAACAAGTGAAGATTTCTTCTCTCAGGGAAAGATATTTTTTTGTCAAGCACATGTCAAGGTGCAATGCTGTCAAAAAGTTGGCGTAAACCACAAGAAAATGTACAATCCTTCGAGCCGGATTTGAACCAGCTACCTAAGGATTACAGCAATTTCATCTACAGTCCTCCGCTCTACCAACTGAGCTATCGAAGGGTGACGTATGTAGTCAAACGCCATCACCTAGATGGTCAGAGGTTTGGCAGAAGCATATGTTCCCTTTAAGAATTTAATCTGCTGAGTTTGGTGGTGTCTTGGAGCTGCTGAGGATTGCCCCCAGGTCTTCGTACGTTCAACTAATGCTCTATTCCTCTGAGCTACATCCCCTTAGATTGCAAGTAGTTGCATTTGGGAATAGACAAAAAGTGAGCCAAGGAATAAAATCGCTGTTTAGCCCCCTCACTGCGAAATGTCTTGTTCTCTCTCCCTGTTGGTCTAGTGGTTAGGAATCGGTTATTTTACCACCGCGGCCTGGGTTTTATTCCCGCTCAGGGAATGACTTGCTTTTGGGGAAACACTAGGCATAAGTCAAAAACTTGGCACAACTGCAGAAAAAGTTATACTCTTCTGAGTCAGCGACCTAAGGACTGTTGCAATCTCGAGAACTCTCTTGTGCTCTACCAACATTCCTATCATAGGTCAACAAGTGAAGATTTCTTCTCTCAGAGAAAGATATTTTTTTGTCAAGCACATGTCAAGGTGCACTGCTGTCAAAAAGTTGGCGTAAGCCACAAGAAAATGTACAATCCTTCGAGGCGGATTTGAACCAGCGACCTAAGGATTACTGCAATTTCATCTACAGTCCTCCGCTCTACCAACTGAGCTATCGAAGGGTGACGAATGTAGTCAAACGCCATCACCTAAATGGTCAGAGGTTCGGCAGAAGCATATGTTCCCTTTAAGAATTTAATCTGCTGAGTTTGGTGGTGTCTTGGAGCTGCTGAGGATTGCCCCCAGGTCTTCGTACGTTCAACTAATGCTCTTTTCCTCTGAGCTACATCCCCTTAGATTGCAAGTAGTTGCATTTGGGAATAGACAAAAAGTGAGCCGAGGAATAAATCGCTGTTTAGCCCCCTCACTGCGAAATGTCTTGTTCTCTCTCCCTGTTGGTCTAGTGGTTAGGATTTGGTTATTTTACCACCGCGGCCTGGGTTTGATTCCCGCTCAGGGAATGACTTGCTTTTGGGGAAACACTAGGCATAAGTCAAAAACTTGGCACAACTGCAGAAAAAGTTATACTCTTCTGAGTCAGCGACCTAAGGACTGTTGCAATCTCGAGAACTCTCTTGTGCTCTACCAACATTCCTATCATAGGTCAACAAGTGAAGATTTCTTCTCTCAGGGAAAGATATGCTTTTGTCAAGCACATGTCAAGGTGCACTGCTGTCAAAAAGTTGGCGTAAGCCACAAGAAAATGTACAATCCTTCGAGCCGGATTTGAACCAGCGACCTAAGGATTACAGCAATTTCATCTACAGTCCTCCGCTCTACCAACTGAGCTATCGAAGGGTGACG
Source organism: Oncorhynchus clarkii lewisi (assembly GCF_045791955.1). Lineage (NCBI taxonomy): Eukaryota > Metazoa > Chordata > Actinopteri > Salmoniformes > Salmonidae > Oncorhynchus > Oncorhynchus clarkii. Next base: position 23,312 of record NW_027261064.1, read on the forward strand.
AATGTAGTCAAACGCCATCACCTAGATGGTCAGAGGTTCGGCAGAAGCATATGTTCCCTTTAAGAATTTAATCTGCTGAGTTTGGTGGTGTCTTGGAGCTGCTGAGGATTGCCCCCAGGTCTTCGTACGTTCAACTAATGCTCTATTCCTCTGAGCTACATCCCCTTAGATTGCAAGTAGTTGCATTTGGGAATAGACAAAAAGTGAGCCGAGGAATAAATCGCTGTTTAGCCCCCTCACTGCGAAATGTCTTGTTCTCTCTCCCTGTTGGTCTAGTGGTTAGGATTTGGTTATTTTACCACCGCGGCCTGGGTTTGATTCCCGCTCAGGGAATGACTTGCTTTTGGGGAAACACTAGGCATAAGTCAAAAACTTGCCACAACTCTAGAAAAAGTTATACTCTTCTGAGTCAGCGACCTAAGGACTGTTGCAATCTCGAGAACTCTCTTGTGCTCTACCAACATTCCTATCATAGGTCAACAAGTGAAGATTTCTTCTCTCAGGGAAAGATATTTTTTGTCAAGCACATGTCAAGGTGCACTGCTGTCAAAAAGTTGGCGTAAGCCACAAGAAAAAGTACAATCCTTCGTACCGGATTTGAACCAGCGACCTAAGGATTACTGCAATTTCACCTAGAGTCCTCCACTCTACCATATGAGCTATTGAAAGGCGTCAAAGTAGTCAAACGCCATTACCTAGATGGTCAGAGGTTCGGCAGAAGCATATGTTCCTTTCAAGAATTTAATCTGCTGAGTTTGGTGGTGTCTTGGAGCTGCTGAGGATTGCCCCCAGGTCTTCGTACGTTGAAGTAATGCTCTATTCCTCTGAGCTACATCCCCTTAGATTGCAAGTAGTTGCATTTTGGAATAGACAAAAAGTGAGCCGAGGAATAAATCGCTGTTTAGCCCCCTCACTGCGAAATGTCTTGTTCTCTCTCCCTGTTGGTCTAGTGGTTAGGATTTGGTTATTTTACCACCGCGGCCTGGGTTTGATTCCCGCTCAGGGAATGACTTGCTTTTGGGGAAACACTAGGCATAAGTCAAAAACTTGGCACAACTGCAGAAAAAGTTATACTCTTCTGAGTCAGCGACCTAAGGACTGTTGCAATCTCGAGAACTCTCTTGTGCTCTACCAACATTCCTATCATAGGTCAACAAGTGAAGATTTCTTCTCTCAGGGAAAGATATGCTTTTGTCAAGCACATGTCAAGGTGCACTGCTGTCAAAAAGTTGGCGTAAGCCACAAGAAAATGTACAATCCTTCGCGCCGGATTTGAACCAGCGACCTAAGGATTACAGCAATTTCATCTACAGTCCTCCGCTCTACCAACTGAGCTATCGAAGGGTGACGAATGTAGTCAAACGCCATCACCTAGATGGTCAGAGGTTCGGCAGAAGCATATGTTCCCTTTAAGAATTTAATCTGCTGAGTTTGGTGGTGTCTTGGAGCTGCTGAGGATTGCCCCCAGGTCTTCGTACGTTCAACTAATGCTCTATTCCTCTGAGCTACATCCCCTTAGATTGCAAGTAGTTGCATTTGGGAATAGACAAAAAGTGAGCCGAGGAATAAATCGCTGTTTAGCCCCCTCACTGCGAAATGTCTTGTTCTCTCTCCCTGTTGGTCTAGTGGTTAGGATTTGGTTATTTTACCACCGCGGCCTGGGTTTGATTCCCGCTCAGGGAATGACTTGCTTTTGGGGAAACACTAGGCATAAGTCAAAAACTTGGCACTACTGCAGAAAAAGTTATACTCTTCTGAGTCAGCGACCTAAGGACTGTTGCAATCTCGAGAACTCTCTTGTGCTCTACCAACATTCCTATCATAGGTCAACAAGTGAAGATTTCTTCTCTCAGGGAAAGATATGCTTTTGTCAAGCACATGTCAAGGTGCACTGCTGTCAAAAAGTTGGCGTAAGCCACAAGAAAATGTACAATCCTTCGAGCCGGATTTGAACCAGCGACCTAAGGATTACAGCAATTTCATCTACAGTCCTCCGCTCTACCAACTGAGCTATCGAAGGGTGACGAATGTAGTCAAACGCCATCACCTAGATGGTCAGAGGTTCGGCAGAAGCATATGTTCCCTTTAAGAATTTAATCTGCTGAGTTTGGTGGTGTCTTGGAGCTGCTGAGGATTGCCCCCAGGTCTTCGTACGTTCAACTAATGCTCTATTCCTCTGAGCTACATCCCCTTAGATTGCAAGTAGTTGCATTTGGGAATAGACAAAAAGTGAGCCGAGGAATAAATCGCTGTTTAGCCCCCTCACTGCGAAATGTCTTGTTCTCTCTCCCTGTTGGTCTAGTGGTTAGGATTTGGTTATTTTACCACCGCGGCCTGGGTTTGATTCCCGCTCAGGGAATGACTTGCTTTTGGGGAAACACTAGGCATAAGTCAAAAACTTGGCACAACTTCAGAAAAAGTTATACTCTTCTGAGTCAGCGACCTAAGGACTGTTGCAATCTCGAGAACTCTCTTGTGCTCTACCAACATTCCTATCATAGGTCAACAAGTGAAGATTTCTTCTCTCAGGGAAAGATATTTTTTGTCAAGCACATGTCAAGGTGCACTGCTGTCAAAAAGTTGGCGTAAGCCACAAGAAAAAGTACAATCCTTCGTACCGGATTTGAACCAGCGACCTAAGGATTACTGCAATTTCACCTAGAGTCCTCCGCTCTACCATATGAGCTATTGAAAGGCGTCAAATGTAGTCAAACGCCATTACCTAGATGGTCAGAGGTTCGGCAGAAGCATATGTTCCTTTCAAGAATTTAATCTGCTGAGTTTGGTGGTGTCTTGGAGCTGCTGAGGATTGCCCCCAGGTCTTCGTACGTTGAAGTAATGCTCTATTCCTCTGAGCTACATCCCCTTAGATTGCAAGTAGTTGCATTTTGGAATAGACAAAAAGTGAGCCGAGGAATAAATCGCTGTTTAGCCCCCTCACTGCGAAATGTCTTGTTCTCTCTCCCTGTTGGTCTAGTGGTTAGGATTTGGTTATTTTACCACCGCGGCCTGGGTTTGATTCCCGCTCAGGGAATGACTTGCTTTTGGGGAAACACTAGGCATAAGTCAAAAACTTGGCACAACTGCAGAAAAAGTTATACTCTTCTGAGTCAGCGACCTAAGGACTGTTGCAATCTCGAGAACTCTCTTGTGCTCTACCAACATTCCTATCATAAGTCAACAAGTGAAGATTTCTTCTCTCAGGGAAAGATATTTTTTGTCAAGCACATGTCAAGGTGCACTGCTGTCAAAAAGTTGGCGTAAGCCACAAGAAAATGTACAATCCTTCGTACCGGATTTGAACCAGCGACCTAAGGATTACTGCAATTTCACCTAGAGTCCTCCGCTCTACCATATGAGCTATCGAAAGGCGTCAAATGTAGTCAAACGCCATTACCTAGATGGTCAGAGGTTCGGCAGAAGCATATGTTCCTTTCAAGAATTTAATCTGCTGAGTTTGGTGGTGTCTTGGAGCTGCTGAGGATTGCCCCCAGGTCTTCGTACGTTCAACTAATGCTCTTTTCCTCTGAGCTACATCCCCTTAGATTGCAAGTAGATGCATTTGGGAATTGACAAAAAGTGAGCCGAGGAATAAAATCGCTGTTTAGCCCCCTCACTGCGAAATGTCTTGTTCTCTCTCCCTGTTGGTCTAGTGGTTAGGATTTGGTTATTTTACCCCCGCGGCCTGGGTTTGATTCCCGCTCAGGGAATGACTTGCTTTTGGGGAAACACTAGGCATTATTCAAAAACTTGGCACAACTGCAGAAAAAGTTATACTCTTCTGAGTCAGCGACCTAAGGACTGTTGCAATCTCGGGAACTCTCTTGTGCTCTACCAACATTCCTATCATAAGTCAACAAGTGAAGATTTCTTCTCTCAGGGAAAGATATTTTTTGTCAAGCACATGTCAAGGTGCACTGCTGTCAAAAAGTTGGCGTAAGCCACAAGAAAATGTACAATCCTTCGAGGCGGATTTGAACCAGCGACCTAAGGATTACTGCAATTTCATCTACAGTCCTCCGCTCTACCAACTGAGCTATCGAAGGGTGACGAATGTAGTCAAACGCCATCACCTAGATGGTCAGAGGTTCGGCAGAAGCATATGTTCCCTTTAAGAATTTAATCTGCTGAGTTTGGTGGTGTCTTGGAGCTGCTGAGGATTGCCCCCAGGTCTTCGTACATTCAACTAATGCTCTATTCCTCTGAGCTACATCCCCTTAGATTGCAAGTAGTTGCATTTGGGAATAGACAAAAAGTGAGCCGAGGAATAAATCGCTGTTTAGCCCCCTCACTGCGAAATGTCTTGTTCTCTCTCCCTGTTGGTCTAGTGGTTAGGAATCGGTTCTTTTACCACCGCGGCCTGGGTTTGATTCCCGCTCAGGGAATGACTTGCTTTTAGGGAAACACTAGGCATAAATCAAAAACTTGGCACAACTGCAGAAAAAGTTATACTCTTCTGAGTCAGCGACCTAAGGACTGTTGCAATCTCGAGAACTCTCTTGTGCTCTACCAACATTCCTATCATAGGTCAACAAGTGAAGATTTCTTCTCTCAGGGAAAGATATTTTTTTGTCAAGCACATGTCAAGGTGCACTGCTGTCAAAAAGTTGGCGTAAGCCACAAGAAAATGTACAATCCTTCGTACCGGATTTGAACCAGCGACCTAAGGATTACTGCAATTTCACCTAGAGTCCCCCGCTCTACCATATGAGCTATCGAAAGGCGTCAAATGTAGTCAAACGCCATTACCTAGATGGTCAGAGGTTCGGCAGAAGCATATGTTCCTTTCAAGAATTGAATCTGCTGAGTTTGGTGGTGTCTTGGAGCTGCTGAGGATTGCCCCCAGGTCTTCGTACGTTCAACTAATGCTCTTTTCCTCTGAGCTACATCCCCTTAGATTGCAAGTAGTTGCATTTGGGAATAGACAAAAAGTGAGCCGAGGAATAAATCGCTGTTTAGCCCCCTCACTGCGAAATGTCTTGTTCTCTCTCCCTGTTGGTCTAGTGGTTAGGATTTGGTTATTTTACCACCGCGGCCTGGGTTTGATTCCCGCTCAGGGAATGACTTGCTTTTGGGGAAACACTAGGCATAAGTCAAAAACTTGGCACAACTGCAGAAAAAGTTATACTCTTCTGAGTCAGCGACCTAAGGACTGTTGCAATCTCGAGAACTCTCTTGTGCTCTACCAACATTCCTATCATAGGTCAACAAGTGAAGATTTCTTCTCTCAGGGAAAGATATGCTTTTGTCAAGCACATGTCAAGGTGCACTGCTGTCAAAAAGTTGGCGTAAGCCACAAGAAAATGTACAATCCTTCGAGCCGGATTTGAACCAGCGACCTAAGGATTACAGCAATTTCATCTACAGTCCTCCGCTCTACCAACTGAGCTATCGAAGGGTGACGAATGTAGTCAAACGCCATCACCTAGATGGTCAGAGGTTCGGCAGAAGCATATGTTCCCTTTAAGAATTTAATCTGCTGAGTTTGGTGGTGTCTTGGAGCTGCTGAGGATTGCCCCCAGGTCTTCGTACGTTCAACTAATGCTCTATTCCTCTGAGCTACATCCCCTTAGATTGCAAGTAGTTGCATTTGGGAATAGACAAAAAGTGAGCCGAGGAATAAATCGCTGTTTAGCCCCCTCACTGCGAAATGTCTTGTTCTCTCTCCCTGTTGGTCTAGTGGTTAGGATTTGGTTATTTTACCACCGCGGCCTGGGTTTGATTCCCGCTCAGGGAATGACTTGCTTTTGGGGAAACACTAGGCATAAGTCAAAAACTTGCCACAACTCTAGAAAAAGTTATACTCTTCTGAGTCAGCGACCTAAGGACTGTTGCAATCTCGAGAACTCTCTTGTGCTCTACCAACATTCCTATCATAGGTCAACAAGTGAAGATTTCTTCTCTCAGGGAAAGATATTTTTTGTCAAGCACATGTCAAGGTGCACTGCTGTCAAAAAGTTGGCGTAAGCCACAAGAAAAAGTACAATCCTTCGTACCGGATTTGAACCAGCGACCTAAGGATTACTGCAATTTCACCTAGAGTCCTCCACTCTACCATATGAGCTATTGAAAGGCGTCAAAGTAGTCAAACGCCATTACCTAGATGGTCAGAGGTTCGGCAGAAGCATATGTTCCTTTCAAGAATTTAATCTGCTGAGTTTGGTGGTGTCTTGGAGCTGCTGAGGATTGCCCCCAGGTCTTCGTACGTTGAAGTAATGCTCTATTCCTCTGAGCTACATCCCCTTAGATTGCAAGTAGTTGCATTTTGGAATAGACAAAAAGTGAGCCGAGGAATAAATCGCTGTTTAGCCCCCTCACTGCGAAATGTCTTGTTCTCTCTCCCTGTTGGTCTAGTGGTTAGGATTTGGTTATTTTACCACCGCGGCCTGGGTTTGATTCCCGCTCAGGGAATGACTTGCTTTTGGGGAAACACTAGGCATAAGTCAAAAACTTGGCACAACTGCAGAAAAAGTTATACTCTTCTGAGTCAGCGACCTAAGGACTGTTGCAATCTCGAGAACTCTCTTGTGCTCTACCAACATTCCTATCATAGGTCAACAAGTGAAGATTTCTTCTCTCAGGGAAAGATATGCTTTTGTCAAGCACATGTCAAGGTGCACTGCTGTCAAAAAGTTGGCGTAAGCCACAAGAAAATGTACAATCCTTCGAGCCGGATTTGAACCAGCGACCTAAGGATTACAGCAATTTCATCTACAGTCCTCCGCTCTACCAACTGAGCTATCGAAGGGTGACGAATGTAGTCAAACGCCATCACCTAGATGGTCAGAGGTTCGGCAGAAGCATATGTTCCCTTTAAGAATTTAATCTGCTGAGTTTGGTGGTGTCTTGGAGCTGCTGAGGATTGCCCCCAGGTCTTCGTACGTTCAACTAATGCTCTATTCCTCTGAGCTACATCCCCTTAGATTGCAAGTAGTTGCATTTGGGAATAGACAAAAAGTGAGCCGAGGAATAAATCGCTGTTTAGCCCCCTCACTGCGAAATGTCTTGTTCTCTCTCCCTGTTGGTCTAGTGGTTAGGATTTGGTTATTTTACCACCGCGGCCTGGGTTTGATTCCCGCTCAGGGAATGACTTGCTTTTGGGGAAACACTAGGCATAAGTCAAAAACTTGGCACTACTGCAGAAAAAGTTATACTCTTCTGAGTCAGCGACCTAAGGACTGTTGCAATCTCGAGAACTCTCTTGTGCTCTACCAACATTCCTATCATAGGTCAACAAGTGAAGATTTCTTCTCTCAGGGAAAGATATGCTTTTGTCAAGCACATGTCAAGGTGCACTGCTGTCAAAAAGTTGGCGTAAGCCACAAGAAAATGTACAATCCTTCGAGCCGGATTTGAACCAGCGACCTAAGGATTACAGCAATTTCATCTACAGTCCTCCGCTCTACCAACTGAGCTATCGAAGGGTGACGAATGTAGTCAAACGCCATCACCTAGATGGTCAGAGGTTCGGCAGAAGCATATGTTCCCTTTAAGAATTTAATCTGCTGAGTTTGGTGGTGTCTTGGAGCTGCTGAGGATTGCCCCCAGGTCTTCGTACGTTCAACTAATGCTCTATTCCTCTGAGCTACATCCCCTTAGATTGCAAGTAGTTGCATTTGGGAATAGACAAAAAGTGAGCCGAGGAATAAATCGCTGTTTAGCCCCCTCACTGCGAAATGTCTTGTTCTCTCTCCCTGTTGGTCTAGTGGTTAGGATTTGGTTATTTTACCACCGCGGCCTGGGTTTGATTCCCGCTCAGGGAATGACTTGCTTTTGGGGAAACACTAGGCATAAGTCAAAAACTTGGCACAACTTCAGAAAAAGTTATACTCTTCTGAGTCAGCGACCTAAGGACTGTTGCAATCTCGAGAACTCTCTTGTGCTCTACCAACATTCCTATCATAGGTCAACAAGTGAAGATTTCTTCTCTCAGGGAAAGATATTTTTTGTCAAGCACATGTCAAGGTGCACTGCTGTCAAAAAGTTGGCGTAAGCCACAAGAAAAAGTACAATCCTTCGTACCGGATTTGAACCAGCGACCTAAGGATTACTGCAATTTCACCTAGAGTCCTCCGCTCTACCATATGAGCTATTGAAAGGCGTCAAATGTAGTCAAACGCCATTACCTAGATGGTCAGAGGTTCGGCAGAAGCATATGTTCCTTTCAAGAATTTAATCTGCTGAGTTTGGTGGTGTCTTGGAGCTGCTGAGGATTGCCCCCAGGTCTTCGTACGTTGAAGTAATGCTCTATTCCTCTGAGCTACATCCCCTTAGATTGCAAGTAGTTGCATTTTGGAATAGACAAAAAGTGAGCCGAGGAATAAATCGCTGTTTAGCCCCCTCACTGCGAAATGTCTTGTTCTCTCTCCCTGTTGGTCTAGTGGTTAGGATTTGGTTATTTTACCACCGCGGCCTGGGTTTGATTCCCGCTCAGGGAATGACTTGCTTTTGGGGAAACACTAGGCATAAGTCAAAAACTTGGCACAACTGCAGAAAAAGTTATACTCTTCTGAGTCAGCGACCTAAGGACTGTTGCAATCTCGAGAACTCTCTTGTGCTCTACCAACATTCCTATCATAAGTCAACAAGTGAAGATTTCTTCTCTCAGGGAAAGATATTTTTTGTCAAGCACATGTCAAGGTGCACTGCTGTCAAAAAGTTGGCGTAAGCCACAAGAAAATGTACAATCCTTCGTACCGGATTTGAACCAGCGACCTAAGGATTACTGCAATTTCACCTAGAGTCCTCCGCTCTACCATATGAGCTATCGAAAGGCGTCAAATGTAGTCAAACGCCATTACCTAGATGGTCAGAGGTTCGGCAGAAGCATATGTTCCTTTCAAGAATTTAATCTGCTGAGTTTGGTGGTGTCTTGGAGCTGCTGAGGATTGCCCCCAGGTCTTCGTACGTTCAACTAATGCTCTTTTCCTCTGAGCTACATCCCCTTAGATTGCAAGTAGATGCATTTGGGAATTGACAAAAAGTGAGCCGAGGAATAAAATCGCTGTTTAGCCCCCTCACTGCGAAATGTCTTGTTCTCTCTCCCTGTTGGTCTAGTGGTTAGGATTTGGTTATTTTACCCCCGCGGCCTGGGTTTGATTCCCGCTCAGGGAATGACTTGCTTTTGGGGAAACACTAGGCATTATTCAAAAACTTGGCACAACTGCAGAAAAAGTTATACTCTTCTGAGTCAGCGACCTAAGGACTGTTGCAATCTCGGGAACTCTCTTGTGCTCTACCAACATTCCTATCATAGGTCAACAAGTGAAGATTTCTTCTCTCAGGGAAAGATATGTTTTTGTCAAGCACATGTCAAGGTGCACTGCTGTCAAAAAGTTGGCGTAAGCCACAAGAAAAAGTACAATCCTTCGTACCGGATTTGAACCAGCGACCTAAGGATTACTGCAATTTCACCTAGAGTCCTCCGCTCTACCATATGAGCTATTGAAAGGCGTCAAATGTAGTCAAACGCCATTACCTAGATGGTCAGAGGTTCGGCAGAAGCATATGTTCCTTTCAAGAATTTAATCTGCTGAGTTTGGTGGTGTCTTGGAGCTGCTGAGGATTGCCCCCAGGTCTTCGTACGTTGAAGTAATGCTCTATTCCTCTGAGCTACATCCCCTTAGATTGCAAGTAGTTGCATTTTGGAATAGACAAAAAGTGAGCCGAGGAATAAATCGCTGTTTAGCCCCCTCACTGCGAAATGTCTTGTTCTCTCTCCCTGTTGGTCTAGTGGTTAGGATTTGGTTATTTTACCACCGCGGCCTGGGTTTGATTCCCGCTCAGGGAATGACTTGCTTTTGGGGAAACACTAGGCATAAGTCAAAAACTTGGCACAACTGCAGAAAAAGTTATACTCTTCTGAGTCAGCGACCTAAGGACTGTTGCAATCTCGAGAACTCTCTTGTGCTCTACCAACATTCCTATCATAAGTCAACAAGTGAAGATTTCTTCTCTCAGGGAAAGATATTTTTTGTCAAGCACATGTCAAGGTGCACTGCTGTCAAAAAGTTGGCGTAAGCCACAAGAAAATGTACAATCCTTCGTACCGGATTTGAACCAGCGACCTAAGGATTACTGCAATTTCACCTAGAGTCCTCCGCTCTACCATATGAGCTATCGAAAGGCGTCAAATGTAGTCAAACGCCATTACCTAGATGGTCAGAGGTTCGGCAGAAGCATATGTTCCTTTCAAGAATTTAATCTGCTGAGTTTGGTGGTGTCTTGGAGCTGCTGAGGATTGCCCCCAGGTCTTCGTACGTTCAACTAATGCTCTTTTCCTCTGAGCTACATCCCCTTAGATTGCAAGTAGATGCATTTGGGAATTGACAAAAAGTGAGCCGAGGAATAAAATCGCTGTTTAGCCCCCTCACTGCGAAATGTCTTGTTCTCTCTCCCTGTTGGTCTAGTGGTTAGGATTTGGTTATTTTACCCCCGCGGCCTGGGTTTGATTCCCGCTCAGGGAATGACTTGCTTTTGGGGAAACACTAGGCATTATTCAAAAACTTGGCACAACTGCAGAAAAAGTTATACTCTTCTGAGTCAGCGACCTAAGGACTGTTGCAATCTCGGGAACTCTCTTGTGCTCTACCAACATTCCTATCATAGGTCAACAAGTGAAGATTTCTTCTCTCAGGGAAAGATATGTTTTTGTCAAGCACATGTCAAGGTGCACTGCTGTCAAAAAGTTGGCGTAAGCCACAAGAAAATGTACAATCCTTCGAGCCGGATTTGAACCAGCGACCTAAGGATTACAGCAATTTCATCTACAGTCCTCCGCTCTACCAACTGAGCTATCGAAGGGTGACGAATGTAGTCAAACGCCATCACCTAGATGGTCAGAGGTTCGGCAGAAGCATATGTTCCCTTTAAGAATTTAATCTGCTGAGTTTGGTGGTTGCTTGGAGCTGCTGACGATTGCCCCCAGATCTTCGTACGTTCAACTAATGCTCTATTCCTCTGAGCTACATCCCCTTAGATTGCAAGTAGTTGCATTTGGGAATAGACAAAAAGTGAGCCGAGGAATAAAATCGCTGTTTAGCCCCCTAGCTTGCAAAAAGTATTTTTCTCTCTCCCTGTTGGTCTAGTGGTTAGGATTCGGTTCTTTTACCACCGCGGCCTGGGTTTGATTCCCGCTCAGGGAATGACTTGCTTTTGGGTAAACAATAGGCATAAGTCAAAAACTTGGAACAACTGCAGAAAAAGTTATACTCTTCTGAGTCAGCGACATACGGACTGTTGCATTCTCGAGAACTCTCTGCTGCTCTACCAACATTCCTATCAAAGGTCAACAAGTGAAGATTTCTTCTCTCAGGGAAAGATATTTTTTTGTCAAGCACATGTCATGGTACACTGCTGTCAAAAAGTTGGCGTAAGCCACAAGAAAAAGTACAATCCTTCGAGCCGAATATGAACCAGCAACCTAAGGATTACAGCAATTTCACCTACAGTCCTCCGCTCTACCAACTGAGCTATCAAAGGGTAAAAAATGCAGTCAAACGCCATCACCTAGATGGTCAGAGGTTTGGCAGAAGCATATGTTCCCTTTAAGAAATTAATCTGCTGAGTTTGGTAGTTTCTTGGAGCTGCTGAGGATTGCCCTCAGGTCTTCATACGTTCAACTAATGCTCTATTCCTCTGAGCTACATCCCCTTAGATTAGAAGTAGTTGCATTTGGGAATAGACAAAAAGTGAGCCGAGGAATAAAATCGCTGTTTAGCCCCCTAGCTTGCGAAATTTATTTTTCTCTCTCCCTGTTGGTCTAGTGGTTAGGATTCGGTTCTTTTACCACCGCGGCCTGGGTTTGATTCCCGCTCAGGGAATGACTTGCTTTTGGGTAAACACTAGGCATAAGTCAAAAACTTGGAACAACTGCAGAATAAGTTATACTCTTCTGAGTCAGCGACATACGGACTGTTGCAATCTCGAGAACTCTCTGCTGCTCTACCAACATTCCTATCAAAGGTCAACAAGTGAAGATTTCTTCTCTCAGGGAAAGATATTTTTTTGTCAAGCACATGTCATGGTACACTGCTGTCAAAAAGTTGGCGTAAGCCACAAGAAAAAGTACAATCCTTCGAGCCGGATTTGAACCAGCGACCTAAGGATTACAACAATTTCACCTACAGTCCTCCGCTCTACCAACTGAGCTATCGAAGGATAAAAAATGTATTCAAACACCATCACCTAGATGGTCAGAGGTTTGGCAGAAGCATATGTTCCCTTTAAGAATTTAATCTGCTGAGTTTGGTGGTTTCTTGGAGCTGCTGAGGATTGCCCCCAGGTTTTCGTACGTTCAACTAATGCTCTATTCCTCTGAGCTACATCCCCTTAGATTGCAAGTAGTTGCATTTGGGAATAGACAAAAAGTGAGCCGAGGAATAAAATCGCTGTTTAGCCCCCTAGCTTGCAAAAAGTATTTTTCTCTCTCCCTGTTGGTCTAGTGGTTAGGATTCAGTTCTTTTACCACCGCGGCCTGGGTTTGATTCCCGCTCAGGGAATGACTTGCTTTTGGGGAATCACTAGGCATATGTCAAAAACTTGGCACAACTGCAGAAAAGGTTATACTCTTCTGAGTCAGCGACCTAAGGACTGTTGCAATCTCGAGAACTCTCTGCTGCTCTACCAACATTCCTATCAAAGGTCAACAAGTGAAGATTTCTTCTCTCAGGGAAAGATATTTTTTTGTCAAGCACATGTCATGGTACACTGCTGTCAAAAAGTTGGCGTAAGCCACAAGAAAAAGTACAATCCTTCGAGCCGGATTTGAACCAGCGACCTAAGGATTACAACAATTTCACCTACAGTCCTCCGCTCTACAAACTGAGCTATCGAAGGATAAAAAATGTAGTCAAACGCCATCACCTAGATGGTCAGAGGTTTGGCAGAAGCATATGTTCCCTTTAAGAAATTAATCTGCTGAGTTTGGTGTTTCTTGGAGCTGCTAAGGATTGCCCCCAGGTCTTCGTACGTTCAACTAATGCTCTATTCCTCTGAGCTACATCCCCTTAGATTGCAAGTAGTTGCATTTGGGAATAGACAAAAAGTGAGCCGAGGAATAAAATCGCTGTTTAGCCCCCTAGCTTGCGAAATGTATTTTTCTCTCTCCCTGTTGGTCTAGTGGTTAGGATTCGGTTCTTTTACCACCGCTGCCTGGGTTTGATTCCCGCTCAGGGAATGACTTGCTTTTGGGGCAACACTAGGCATAAGTCAAAAACTTGGCACAACTGCAGAAAAAGTTATACTCTTCTGAGTCAGCGACCTAAGGACTGTTGCAATCTCGAGATCTCTCTGCTGATCTACCAACATTCCTATCAAAGGTCAACAAGTGAAGATTTCTTCTCTCAGGGAAAGATATTTTTTTGTCAAGCACATGTCATGGTTCACTGCTGTCAAAAAGTTGCCGTAAGCCACAAGAAAATGTACAATCCTTCGAGCCGGATTTGAACCAGCGACCTAAGGATTACAGCAATTTCACCTACAGTCCTCGGCTCTACCAACTGAGCTATCGAAGGATAAAAAATGTAGTCAAACGCCATCACCTAGATGGTCGGAGGTTCGGCAGAAGCATATGTTCCCTTTAAGAAATTCATCTGCTGAGTTTGGTGGTTTCTTGGAGCTGCTTAGGATTGCCCTCAGGTCTTCATACGTTCAACTAATGCTCTATTCCTCTGAGCTACATCCCATTAGATTGCAAGTAGTTGCATTTGGGAATAGACAAAAAGTGAGCCGAGGAATAAAATCGCTGTTTAGCCCCCTAGCTTGCAAAAAGTATTTTTCTCTCTCCCTGTTGGTCTAGTGGTTAGGATTCGGTTCTTTTCCCACCACGGCCTGGGTTTGATTCCCGCTCAGGGAATGACTTGCTTTTGGGTAAACACTAGGCATAAGTCAAAAACTTGGAACAACTGCAGAATAAGTTATACTCTTCTGAGTCAGCGACATACGGACTGTTGCAATCTCGAGAACTCTCTGCTGCTCTACCAACATTCATATCAAAGGTCAACAAGTGAAGATTTCTTCTCTCTGGGAAATATATTTTTTTGTCAAGCACATGTCATGGTACACTGCTGTCAAAAAGTTGGCGTAAGCCACAAGAAAAAGTACAATCCTTCGAGCCGGATTTGAACCAGCAACCTAAGAATTACAGCAATTTCACCTACAGTCCTCCGCTCTACCAACTGAGCTATCGAAGGATAAAAAATGTAGTCAAACGCCATCACCTAGATGGTCAGAGGTTTGGCAGAAGCATATGTTCCCTTTAAGAAATTAATCTGCTGAGTTTGGTGGTTTCTTGGAGCTGTTTAGGATTGCCCCCAGGTCTTCATACGTTCAACTAATGCTCTATTCCTCTGAGCTACATCCCATTAGATTGCAAGTAGTTGCATTTGGGAATAGACAAAAAGTGAGCCGAGGAATAAAATCGCTGTTTAGCCCCCTAGCTTGCAAAAAGTATTTTTCTCTCTCCCTGTTGGTCTAGTGGTTAGGATTCGGTTCTTTTCCCACCGCGGCCTGGGTTTGATTCCCGCTCAGGGAATGACTTGCTTTTGGGTAAACACTAGGCATAAGTCAAAAACTTGGAACAACTGCAGAATAAGTTATACTCTTCTGAGTCAGCGACATACGGACTGTTGCAATCTCGAGAACTCTCTGCTGCTCTACCAACATTCATATCAAAGGTCAGCAAGTGAAGATTTCTTCTCTCAGGGAAAGATATTTTTTTGTCAAGCACATGTCATGGTTCACTGCTGTCAAAAAGTTGCCGTAAGCCACAAGAAAATGTACAATCCTTCGAGACGGATTTGAACCTGCGACCTAAGGATTACAGCAATTTCACCTACAGTCCTCGGCTCTACCAACTGAGCTATCGAAGGATAAAAAATGTAGTCAAACGCCATCACCTAGATGGTCAGAGGTTCGGCAGAAGCATATGTTCCCTTTAAGAAATTAATCTGCTGAGTTTGGTGGTTTCTTGGAGCTGCTTAGGATTGCCCCCAGGTCTTCATACGTTCAACTAATGCTCTATTCCTCTGAGCTACATCCCATTAGATTGCAAGTAGTTGCATTTGGGAATAGACAAAAAAGTGAGCCGAGGAATAAAATCGCTGTTTAGCCCCCTAGCTTGCAAAAAGTATTTTTCTCTCTCCCTGTTGGTCTAGTGGTTAGGATTCGGTTCTTTTCCCACCGCGGCCTGGGTTTGATTCCCGCTCAGGGAATGACTTGCTTTTGGGGAAACACAAGGCATAAGTCAAAAACTTGGAACAACTGCAGAATAAGTTATACTCTTCTGAGTCAGCGACATACGGACTGTTGCAATCTCGAGAACTCTCTGCTGCTCTACCAACATTCATATCAAAGGTCAACAAGTGAAGATTTCTTCTCTCAGGGAAATATATTTTTTTGTCAAGCACATGTCATGGTACACTGCTGTCAAAAAGTTGGCGTAAGGCACAAGAAAAAGTACAATCCTTCGAGCCGGATTTGAACAAGCGACCTAAGGATTACAGCAATTTCACCTACAGTCCTCCGCTCTACCAACTGAGCTATCGAAGGATAAAAAATGTAGTCAAACGCCATCACCTAGATGGTCAGAGGTTTGGCAGAAGCATATGTTCCCTTTAAGAAATTAATCTGCTGAGTTTGGTGGTTTCTTGGAGCTGCTGAGGATTGCCCCCAGGTCTTCGTACGTTCAACTAATGCTCTATTCCTCTGAACTACATCCCCTTAGATTGCAAGTAGTTGCATTTGGGAATAGACAAAAAGTGAGCCGAGGAATAAAATCGCTGTTTAGCCCCCTAGCTTGCGAAATGTGTTTTTCTCTCTCCCTGTTGGTCTAGTGGTAAGGATTCGGTTCTTTTACCACCGCGGCCTGGGTTTGATTCCCGCTCAGGGAATGACTTGCTTTTGGGGAAACACAAGGCATAAGTCAAAAACTTGGAACAACTGCAGAATAAGTTATACTCTTCTGAGTCAGCGACATACGGACTGTTGCAATCTCGAGAACTCTCTGCTGCTCTACCAACATTCATATCAAAGGTCAACAAGTGAAGATTTCTTCTCTCAGGGAAATATATTTTTTTGTCAAGCACATGTCATGGTACACTGCTGTCAAAAAGTTGGCGTAAGCCACAAGAAAAAGTACAATCCTTCGAGCCGGATTTGAACCAGCGACCTGAGGATTACAGCAATTTCACCTACAGTCCTCCGCTCTACCAACTGAGCTATCGAAGGATAAAAAATGTAGTCAAACGCCATCACCTAGATGGTCAGAGGTTTGGCAGAAGCATATGTTCCCTTTAAGAAATTAATCTGCTGAGTTTGGTGGTTTCTTGGAGCTGTTTAGGATTGCCCCCAGGTCTTCATACGTTCAACTAATGCTCTATTCCTCTGAGCTACATCCCATTAGATTGCAAGTAGTTGCATTTGGGAATAGACAAAAAGTGAGCCGAGGAATAAAATCGCTGTTTAGCCCCCTAGCTTGCAAAAAGTATTTTTCTCTCTCCCTGTTGGTCTAGTGGTTAGGATTCGGTTCTTTTCCCACCGCGGCCTGGGTTTGATTCCCGCTCAGGGAATGACTTGCTTTTGGGTAAACACTAGGCATAAGTCAAAAACTTGGAACAACTGCAGAATAAGTTATACTCTTCTGAGTCAGCGACATACGGACTGTTGCAATCTCGAGAACTCTCTGCTGCTCTACCAACATTCATATCAAAGGTCAGCAAGTGAAGATTTCTTCTCTCAGGGAAAGATATTTTTTTGTCAAGCACATGTCATGGTTCACTGCTGTCAAAAAGTTGCCGTAAGCCACAAGAAAATGTACAATCCTTCGAGACGGATTTGAACCAGCGACCTAAGGATTACAGCAATTTCACCTACAGTCCTCGGCTCTACCAACTGAGCTATCGAAGGATAAAAAATGTAGTCAAACGCCATCACCTAGATGGTCAGAGGTTCGGCAGAAGCATATGTTCCCTTTAAGAAATTAATCTGCTGAGTTTGGTGGTTTCTTGGAGCTGCTTAGGATTGCCCCCAGGTCTTCATACGTTCAACTAATGCTCTATTCCTCTGAGCTACATCCCATTAGATTGCAAGTAGTTGCATTTGAGAATAGACAAAAAGTGAGCCGAGGAATAAAATCGCTGTTTAGCCCCCTAGCTTGCAAAAAGTATTTTTCTCTCTCCCTGTTGGTCTAGTGGTTAGGATTCGGTTCTTTTACCACCGCGGCCTGGGTTTGATTCCCGCTCAGGGAATGACTTGCTTTTGGGGAAACACTAGGCATAAGTCAAAAACTTGGCACAACTGCAGAAAAAGTTATACTCTTCTGAATCAGCGACCTAAGGACTGTTGCAATCTCGAGAACTCTCTGCTGCTCTACCAACATTCCTATCAAAGGTCAACAAGTTAAGATTTCTTCTCTCAGGGAAAGATATTTTTTGTCAAGCACATGTCAAGGTGCACTGCTGTCAAAAAGTTGGCGTAAGCCACAAGAAAATGTACAATCCTTCAAGCCGGATTTGAACCAGCGACCTAAGGATTACAGCAATTTCATCTACAGTTCTCCGCTCTACCAACTGAGCTATCGAAGGATAAAAAAAGTAGTCAAACGCCATCACCTAGATGGTCAGAGGTTTGGCAGAAGCATATGTTCCCTTTAAGAAATTAATCTGCTGAGTTTGGTGGTTTCTTGGAGCTGTTTAGGATTGCCCCCAGGTCTTCATACGTTCAACTAATGCTCTATTCCTCTGAGCTACATCCCATTAGATTGCAAGTAGTTGCATTTGGGAATAGACAAAAAGTGAGCCGAGGAATAAAATCGCTGTTTAGCCCCCTAGCTTGCAAAAAGTATTTTTCTCTCTCCCTGTTGGTCTAGTGGTTAGGATTCGGTTCTTTTCCCACCGCGGCCTGGGTTTGATTCCCGCTCAGGGAATGACTTGCTTTTGGGTAAACACTAGGCATAAGTCAAAAACTTGGAACAACTGCAGAATAAGTTATACTCTTCTGAGTCAGCGACATACGGACTGTTGCAATCTCGAGAACTCTCTGCTGCTCTACCAACATTCATATCAAAGGTCAGCAAGTGAAGATTTCTTCTCTCAGGGAAAGATATTTTTTTGTCAAGCACATGTCATGGTTCACTGCTGTCAAAAAGTTGCCGTAAGCCACAAGAAAATGTACAATCCTTCGAGACGGATTTGAACCTGCGACCTAAGGATTACAGCAATTTCACCTACAGTCCTCGGCTCTACCAACTGAGCGATCGAAGGATAAAAAATGTAGTCAAACGCCATCACCTAGATGGTCAGAGGTTCGGCAGAAGCATATGTTCCCTTTAAGAAATTAATCTGCTGAGTTTGGTGGTTTCTTGGAGCTGCTTAGGATTGCCCCCAGGTCTTCATACGTTCAACTAATGCTCTATTCCTCTGAGCTACATCCCATTAGATTGCAAGTAGTTGCATTTGGGAATAGACAAAAAAGTGAGCCGAGGAATAAAATCGCTGTTTAGCCCCCTAGCTTGCAAAAAGTATTTTTCTCTCTCCCTGTTGGTCTAGTGGTTAGGATTCGGTTCTTTTCCCACCGCGGCCTGGGTTTGATTCCCGCTCAGGGAATGACTTGCTTTTGGGTAAACACTAGGCATAAGTCAAAAACTTGGAACAACTGCAGAATAAGTTATACTCTTCTGAGTCAGCGACATACGGACTGTTGCAATCTCGAGAACTCTCTGCTGCTCTACCAACATTCATATCAAAGGTCAGCAAGTGAAGATTTCTTCTCTCAGGGAAAGATATTTTTTTGTCAAGCACATGTCATGGTTCACTGCTGTCAAAAAGTTGCCGTAAGCCACAAGAAAATGTACAATCCTTCGAGACGGATTTGAACCTGCGACCTAAGGATTACAGAAATTTCACCTACAGTCCTCGGCTCTACCAACTGAGCTATCGAAGGATAAAAAATGTAGTCAAACGCCATCACCTAGATGGTCAGAGGTTCGGCAGAAGCATATGTTCCCTTTAAGAAATTAATCTGCTGAGTTTGGTGGTTTCTTGGAGCTGCTTAGGATTGCCCCCAGGTCTTCATACGTTCAACTAATGCTCTATTCCTCTGAGCTACATCCCATTAGATTGCAAGTAGTTGCATTTGGGAATAGACAAAAAAGTGAGCCGAGGAATAAAATCGCTGTTTAGCCCCCTAGCTTGCAAAAAGTATTTTTCTCTCTCCCTGTTGGTCTAGTGGTTAGGATTCGGTTCTTTTCCCACCGCGGCCTGGGTTTGATTCCCGCTCAGGGAATGACTTGCTTTTGGGGAAACACAAGGCATAAGTCAAAAACTTGGAACAACTGCAGAATAAGTTATACTCTTCTGAGTCAGCGACATACGGACTGTTGCAATCTCGAGAACTCTCTGCTGCTCTACCAACATTCATATCAAAGGTCAACAAGTGAAGATTTCTTCTCTCAGGGAAATATATTTTTTTGTCAAGCACATGTCATGGTACACTGCTGTCAAAAAGTTGGCGTAAGGCACAAGAAAAAGTACAATCCTTCGAGCCGGATTTGAACAAGCGACCTAAGGATTACAGCAATTTCACCTACAGTCCTCCGCTCTACCAACTGAGCTATCGAAGGATAAAAAATGTAGTCAAACGCCATCACCTAGATGGTCAGAGGTTTGGCAGAAGCATATGTTCCCTTTAAGAAATTAATCTGCTGAGTTTGGTGGTTTCTTGGAGCTGCTGAGGATTGCCCCCAGGTCTTCGTACGTTCAACTAATGCTCTATTCCTCTGAACTACATCCCCTTAGATTGCAAGTAGTTGCATTTGGGAATAGACAAAAAGTGAGCCGAGGAATAAAATCGCTGTTTAGCCCCCTAGCTTGCGAAATGTGTTTTTCTCTCTCCCTGTTGGTCTAGTGGTAAGGATTCGGTTCTTTTACCACCGCGGCCTGGGTTTGATTCCCGCTCAGGGAATGACTTGCTTTTGGGGAAACACAAGGCATAAGTCAAAAACTTGGAACAACTGCAGAATAAGTTATACTCTTCTGAGTCAGCGACATACGGACTGTTGCAATCTCGAGAACTCTCTGCTGCTCTACCAACATTCATATCAAAGGTCAACAAGTGAAGATTTCTTCTCTCAGGGAAATATATTTTTTTGTCAAGCACATGTCATGGTACACTGCTGTCAAAAAGTTGGCGTAAGCCACAAGAAAAAGTACAATCCTTCGAGCCGGATTTGAACCAGCGACCTGAGGATTACAGCAATTTCACCTACAGTCCTCCGCTCTACCAACTGAGCTATCGAAGGATAAAAAATGTAGTCAAACGCCATCACCTAGATGGTCAGAGGTTTGGCAGAAGCATATGTTCCCTTTAAGAAATTAATCTGCTGAGTTTGGTGGTTTCTTGGAGCTGTTTAGGATTGCCCCCAGGTCTTCATACGTTCAACTAATGCTCTATTCCTCTGAGCTACATCCCATTAGATTGCAAGTAGTTGCATTTGGGAATAGACAAAAAGTGAGCCGAGGAATAAAATCGCTGTTTAGCCCCCTAGCTTGCAAAAAGTATTTTTCTCTCTCCCTGTTGGTCTAGTGGTTAGGATTCGGTTCTTTTCCCACCGCGGCCTGGGTTTGATTCCCGCTCAGGGAATGACTTGCTTTTGGGTAAACACTAGGCATAAGTCAAAAACTTGGAACAACTGCAGAATAAGTTATACTCTTCTGAGTCAGCGACATACGGACTGTTGCAATCTCGAGAACTCTCTGCTGCTCTACCAACATTCATATCAAAGGTCAGCAAGTGAAGATTTCTTCTCTCAGGGAAAGATATTTTTTTGTCAAGCACATGTCATGGTTCACTGCTGTCAAAAAGTTGCCGTAAGCCACAAGAAAATGTACAATCCTTCGAGACGGATTTGAACCAGCGACCTAAGGATCACAGCAATTTCACCTACAGTCCTCGGCTCTATCAACTGAGCTATCGAAGGATAAAAAATGTAGTCAAACGCCATCACCTAGATGGTCAGAGGTTCGGCAGAAGCATATGTTCCCTTTAAGAAATTAATCTGCTGAGTTTGGTGGTTTCTTGGAGCTGCTTAGGATTGCCCCCAGGTCTTCATACGTTCAACTAATGCTCTATTCCTCTGAGCTACATCCCATTAGATTGCAAGTAGTTGCATTTGGGAATAGACAAAAAGTGAGCCGAGGAATAAAATCGCTGTTTAGCCCCCTAGCTTGCAAAAAGTATTTTTCTCTCTCCCTGTTGGTCTAGTGGTTAGGATTCGGTTCTTTTACCACCGCGGCCTGGGTTTGATTCCCGCTCAGGGAATGACTTGCTTTTGGGGAAACACTAGGCATAAGTCAAAAACTTGGCACAACTGCAGAAAAAGTTATACTCTTCTGAATCAGCGACTTAAGGACTGTTGCAATCTCGAGAACTCTCTGCTGCTCTACCAACATTCCTATCAAAGGTCAACAAGTTAAGATTTCTTCTCTCAGGGAAAGATATTTTTTGTCAAGCACATGTCAAGGTGCACTGCTGTCAAAAAGTTGGCGTAAGCCACAAGAAAATGTACAATCCTTCAAGCCGGATTTGAACCAGCGACCTAAGGATTACAGCAATTTCATCTACAGTCCTCCGCTCTACCAACTGAGCTATCGAAGGATAAAAAATGTAGTCAAACGCCATCACCTAGATGGTCAGAGGTTTGGCAGAAGCATATGTTCCCTTTAAGAAATTAATCTGCTGAGTTTGGTAGCTTCTTGGAGCTGCTAAGGATTGCCCCCAGGTCTTCGTACGTTCAACTAATGCTCTATTCCTCTGAGCTACATCCCCTTAGATTGCAAGTAGTTGCATTTGGAAATAGACAAAAAGTGAGCCGAGGAATAAAATCGCTGTTTAGCCCCATAGCTTGCAAAATGTATTTTTCTCTCTCCCTGTTGGTCTAGTGGTTAGGATTCGGTTCTTTTACCACCGCTGCCTGGGTTTGATTCCCGCTCAGGGAATGACTTGCTTTTGGGGAAACACTAGGCATAAGTCAAAAACTTGGCACAACTGCAGAAAAAGTTATACTCTTCTGAATCAGCGACCTAAGGACTGTTGCAATCTCGAGAACTCTCTGCTGCTCTACCAACATTCCTATCAAAGGTCAGCAAGTGAAGATTTCTTCTCTCAGGGAAAGATATTTTTTTGTCAAGCACATGTCATGGTTCACTGATGTCAAAAAGTTGCCGTAAGCCACAAGAAAATGTACAATCCTTCGAGACGGATTTGAACCAGCGACCTAAGGATTACAGCAATTTCACCTACAGTCCTCGGCTCTACCAACTGAGCTATCGAAGGATAAAAAATGTAGTCAAACGCCATCACCTAGATGGTCAGAGGTTCGGCAGACGCATATGTTCCCTTTAAGAAATTAATCTGCTGAGTTTGGTGGTTTCTTGGAGCTGCTTAGGATTGCCCCCAGGTCTTCATACGTTCAACTAATGCTCTATTCCTCTGAGCTACATCCCATTAGATTGCAAGTAGTTGCATTTGGGAATAGACAAAAAGTGAGCCGAGGAATAAAATCGCTGTTTAGCCCCCTAGCTTGCAAAAAGTATTTTTCTCTCTCCCTGTTGGTCTAGTGGTTAGGATTCGGTTCTTTTCCCACCGCGGCCTGGGTTTGATTCCCGCTCAGGGAATGACTTGCTTTTGGGTAAACACTAGGCATAAGTCAAAAACTTGGAACAACTGCAGAATAAGTTATACTCTTCTGAGTCAGTGACATACGGACTGTTGCAATCTCGAGAACTCTCTGCTGCTCTACCAACATTCATGTCAAAGGTCAACAAGTGAAGATTTCTTCTCTCAGGGAAATATATTTTTTTGTCAAGCACATGTCATGGTACACTGCTGTCAAAAAGTTGGCGTAAGGCACAAGAAAAAGTACAATCCTTCGAGCCGGATTTGAACAAGCGACCTAAGGATTACAGCAATTTCACCTACAGTCCTCCGCTCTACCAACTGAGCTATCGAAGGATAAAAAATGTAGTCAAACGCCATCACCTAGATGGTCAGAGGTTTGGCAGAAGCATATGTTCCCTTTAAGAAATTCATCTGCTGAGTTTGGTGGCTTCTTGGAGCTGCTAAGGATTGCCCCCAGGTCTTCGTACGTTCAACTAATGCTCTATTCCTCTGAGCTACATCCCCTTAGATTG
This sequence comes from Oncorhynchus clarkii lewisi, assembly GCF_045791955.1. NCBI lineage: Eukaryota > Metazoa > Chordata > Actinopteri > Salmoniformes > Salmonidae > Oncorhynchus > Oncorhynchus clarkii. The sequence goes on from NW_027261064.1 coordinate 46,498, forward strand.
CAAGTAGTTGCATTTGGAAATAGACAAAAAGTGAGCCGAGGAATAAAATCGCTGTTTAGCCCCATAGCTTGCAAAATGTATTTTTCTCTCTCCCTGTTGGTCTAGTGGTTAGGATTCGGTTCTTTTACCACCGCTGCCTGGGTTTGATTCCCGCTCAGGGAATGACTTGCTTTTGGGGAAACACTAGGCATAAGTAAAAAACTTGGCACAACTGCAGAAAAAGTTATACTCTTCTGAATCAGCGACCTAAGGACTGTTGCAATCTCGAGAACTCTCTACTGCTCTACCAACATTCCTATCAAAGGTCAACAAGTGAAGATTTCTTCTCTCAGGGAAAGATATTTTTTTGTCAAGCACATGTCATGGTTCACTGCTGTCAAAAAGTTGCCGTAAACCACAAGAAAAAGTACAATCCTTCGAGCCGGATTTGAACCAGCGACGTAAGGATTACAGTAATTTCACCTACAGTCCTCCGCTCTACCAACTGAGCTATCGAAGGATAAAAAATGTAGTCAAACGCCATCACCTAGATGGTCAGAGGTTTGGCAGAAGCATATGTTCCCTTTAAGAAATTAATCTGCTGAGTTTGGTGGTTTCTTGGAGCTGCTGAGGATTGCCCCCAGGTCTTCGTACGTTCAACTAATGCTCTATTCCTCTGAACTACATCCCCTTAGATTGCAAGTAGTTGCATTTGGGAATAGACAAAAAGTGAGCCGAGGAATAAAATCGCTGTTTAGCCCCCTAGCTTGCGAAATGTGTTTTTCTCTCTCCCTGTTGGTCTAGTGGTAAGGATTCGGTTCTTTTACCACCGCGGCCTGGGTTTGATTCCCGCTCAGGGAATGACTTGCTTTTGGGGAAACACTAGGCATAAGTCAAAAACTTGGCACAACTGCAGAAAAAATTATACTCTTCTGAATCAGCGACCTAAGGACTGTTGCAATCTCGAGAACTCTCTGCTGCTCTACCAACATTCCTATCAAAGGTCAACAAGTTAAGATTTCTTCTCTCAGGGAAAGATATTTTTTGTCAAGCACATGTCAAGGTGCACTGCTGTCAAAAAGTTGGCGTAAGCCACAAGAAAATGTACAATCCTTCAAGCCGGATTTGAACCAGCGACCTAAGGATTACAGCAATTTCATCTACAGTCCTCCGCTCTACCAACTGAGCTATCGAAGGATAAAAAATGTAGTCAAACGCCATCACCTAGATGGTCAGAGGTTTGGCAGAAGCATATGTTCCCTTTAAGAAATTAATCTGCTGAGTTTGGTGGTTTCTTGGAGCTGCTAAGGATTGCCCCCAGGTCTTCGTACGTTCAACTAATGCTCTATTCCTCTGAGCTACATCCCCTTAGATTGCAAGTAGTTGCATTTGGAAATAGACAAAAAGTGAGCCGAGGAATAAAATCGCTGTTTAGCCCCATAGCTTGCAAAATGTATTTTTCTCTCTCCCTGTTGGTCTAGTGGTAAGGATTCGGTTCTTTTACCACCGCTGCCTGGGTTTGATTCCCGCTCAGGGAATGACTTGCTTTTGGGTAAACACTAGGCATAAGTCAAAAAATTGGAACAACTGCAGAATAAGTTATACTCTTCTGAGTCAGCGACCTAAGGACTGTTGCAATCTCGAGAACTCTCTTGTGCTCTACCAACATTCCTATCATAGGTCAACAAGTGAAGATTTCTTCTCTCAGGGAAAGATATTTTTTGTCAAGCACATGTCAAGGTGCACTGCTGTCAAAAAGTTGGCGTAAGCCACAAGAAAAAGTACAATCCTTCGTACCGGATTTGAACCAGCGACCTAAGGATTACTGCAATTTCACCTAGAGTCCTCCGCTCTACCATATGAGCTATTGAAAGGCGTCAAATGTAGTCAAACGCCATTACCTAGATGGTCAGAGGTTCGGCAGAAGCATATGTTCCTTTCAAGAATTTAATCTGCTGAGTTTGGTGGTGTCTTGGAGCTGCTGAGGATTGCCCCCAGGTCTTCGTACGTTGAAGTAATGCTCTATTCCTCTGAGCTACATCCCCTTAGATTGCAAGTAGTTGCATTTTGGAATAGACAAAAAGTGAGCCGAGGAATAAATCGCTGTTTAGCCCCCTCACTGCGAAATGTCTTGTTCTCTCTCCCTGTTGGTCTAGTGGTTAGGATTTGGTTATTTTACCACCGCGGCCTGGGTTTGATTCCCGCTCAGGGAATGACTTGCTTTTGGGGAATCACTAGGCATATGTCAAAAACTTGGCACAACTGCAGAAAAAGTTATACTCTTCTGAGTCAGCGACCTAAGGACTGTTGCAATCTCGAGAACTCTCTGCTGCTCTACCAACATTCCTATCAAAGGTCAACAAGTGAAGATTTCTTCTCTCAGGGAAAGATATTTTTTTGTCAAGCACATGTCATGGTACACTGCTGTCAAAAAGTTGGCGTAAGCCACAAGAAAAAGTACAATCCTTCGAGCCGGATTTGAACCAGCGACCTAAGGATTACAGCAATTTCACCTACAGTCCTCCGCTCTACCAACTGAGCTATCGAAGGATAAAAAATGTAGTCAAACGCCATCACCTAGATGGTCAGAGGTTTGGCAGAAGCATATGTTCCCTTTAAGAAATTAATCTGCTGAGTTTGGTGTTTCTTGGAGCTGCTAAGGATTGCCCCCAGGTCTTCGTACGTTCAACTAATGCTCTATTCCTCTGAGCTACATCCCCTTAGATTGCAAGTAGTTGCATTTGGGAATAGACAAAAAGTGAGCCGAGGAATAAAATCGCTGTTTAGCCCCCTAGCTTGCAAAAAGTATTTTTCTCTCTCCCTGTTGGTCTAGTGGTTAGGATTCGGTTCTTTTCCCACCGCGGCCTGGGTTTGATTCCCGCTCAGGGAATGACTTGCTTTTGGGTAAACACTAGGCATAAGTCAAAAACTTGGAACAACTGCAGAATAAGTCATACTCTTCTGAGTCAGCGACATACGGACTGTTGCAATCTCGAGAACTCTCTGCTGCTCTACCAACATTCATATCAAAGGTCAGCAAGTGAAGATTTCTTCTCTCAGGGAAAGATATTTTTTTGTCAAGCACATGTCATGGTTCACTGCTGTCAAAAAGTTGCCGTAAGCCACAAGAAAATGTACAATCCTTCGAGACGGATTTGAACCAGCGACCTAAGGATTACAGCAATTTCACCTACAGTCCTCGGCTCTACCAACTGAGCTATCGAAGGATAAAAAATGTAGTCAAACGCCATCACCTAGATGGTCAGAGGTTCGGCAGAAGCATATGTTCCCTTTAAGAAATTAATCTGCTGAGTTTGGTGGTTTCTTGGAGCTGCTTAGGATTGCCCCCAGGTCTTCATACGTTCAACTAATGCTCTATTCCTCTGAGCTACATCCCATTAGATTGCAAGTAGTTGCATTTGGGAATAGACAAAAAAGTGAGCCGAGGAATAAAATCGCTGTTTAGCCCCCTAGCTTGCAAAAAGTATTTTTCTCTCTCCCTGTTGGTCTAGTGGTTAGGATTCGGTTATTTTCCCGCCGCGGCCTGGGTTTGATTCCCGCTCAGGGAATGACTTGCTTTTGGGTAAACACTAGGCATAAGTCAAAAACTTGGAACAACTGCAGAATAAGTTATACTCTTCTGAGTCAGCGACATACGGACTGTAGCAATCTCGAGAACTCTCTGCTGCTCTACCAACATTCATATCAAAGGTCAACAAGTGAAGATTTCTTCTCTCAGGGAAATATATTTTTTTGTCAAGCACATGTCATGGTACACTGCTGTCAAAAAGTTGGCGTAAGGCACAAGAAAAAGTACAATCCTTCGAGCCGGATTTGAACAAGCGACCTAAGGATTACAGCAATTTCACCTACAGTCCTCCGCTCTACCAACTGAGCTATCGAAGGATAAAAAATGTAGTCAAACGCCATCACCTAGATGGTCAGAGGTTTGGCAGAAGCATATGTTCCCTTTAAGAAATTAATCTGCTGAGTTTGGTGGTTTCTTGGAGCTGCTGAGGATTGCCCCCAGGTCTTCGTACGTTCAACTAATGCTCTATTCCTCTGAACTACATCCCCTTAGATTGCAAGTAGTTGCATTTGGGAATAGACAAAAAGTGAGCCGAGGAATAAAATCGCTGTTTAGCCCCCTAGCTTGCGAAATGTGTTTTTCTCTCTCCCTGTTGGTCTAGTGGTAAGGATTCGGTTCTTTTACCACCGCGGCCTGGGTTTGATTCCCGCTCAGGGAATGACTTGCTTTTGGGGAAACACAAGGCATAAGTCAAAAACTTGGAACAACTGCAGAATAAGTTATACTCTTCTGAGTCAGCGACATACGGACTGTTGCAATCTCGAGAACTCTCTGCTGCTCTACCAACATTCATATCAAAGGTCAACAAGTGAAGATTTCTTCTCTCAGGGAAATATATTTTTTTGTCAAGCACATGTCATGGTACACTGCTGTCAAAAAGTTGGCGTAAGCCACAAGAAAAAGTACAATCCTTCGAGCCGGATTTGAACCAGCGACCTAAGGATTACAGCAATTTCACCTACAGTCCTCCGCTCTGCCAACTGAGCTATCGAAGGATAAAAAATGTAGTCAAACGCCATCACCTAGATGGTCAAAGGTTTGGCAGAAGCATATGTTCCCTTTAAGAAATTAATCTGCTGAGTTTGGTGGTTTCTTGGAGCTGTTTAGGATTGCCCCCAGGTCTTCATACGTTCAACTAATGCTCTATTCCTCTGAGCTACATCCCATTAGATTGCAAGTAGTTGCATTTGGGAATAGACAAAAAGTGAGCCGAGGAATAAAATCGCTGTTTAGCCCCCTAGCTTGCAAAAAGTATTTTTCTCTCTCCCTGTTGGTCTAGTGGTTAGGATTCGGTTCTTTTCCCACCGCGGCCTGGGTTTGATTCCCGCTCAGGGAATGACTTGCTTTTGGGTAAACACTAGGCATAAGTCAAAAACTTGGAACAACTGCAGAATAAGTTATACTCTTCTGAGTCAGCGACATACGGACTGTTGCAATCTCGAGAACTCTCTGCTGCTCTACCAACATTCATATCAAAGGTCAGCAAGTGAAGATTTCTTCTCTCAGGGAAATATATTTTTTTGTCAAGCACATGTCATGGTTCACTGCTGTCAAAAAGTTGCCGTAAGCCACAAGAAAATGTACAATCCTTCGAGACGGATTTGAACCAGCGACCTAAGGATTACAGCAATTTCACCTACAGTCCTCGGCTCTACCAACTGAGCTATCGAAGGATAAAAAATGTAGTCAAACGCCATCACCTAGATGGTCAGAGGTTCGGCAGAAGCATATGTTCCCTTTAAGAAATTAATCTGCTGAGTTTGGTGGTTTCTTGGAGCTGCTTAGGATTGCCCCCAGGTCTTCATACGTTCAACTAATGCTCTATTCCTCTGAGCTACATCCCATTAGATTGCAAGTAGTTGCATTTGGGAATAGACAAAAAGTGAGCCGAGGAATAAAATCGCTGTTTAGCCCCCTAGCTTGCAAAAAGTATTTTTCTCTCTCCCTGTTGGTCTAGTGGTTAGGATTCGGTTCTTTTCCCACCGCGGCCTGGGTTTGATTCCCGCTCAGGGAATGACTTGCTTTTGGGTAAACACTAGGCATAAGTCAAAAACTTGGAACAACTGCAGAATAAGTTATACTCTTCTGAGTCAGCGACATACGGACTGTTGCAATCTCGAGAACTCTCTGCTGCTCTACCAACATTCATATCAAAGGTCAACAAGTGAAGATTTCTTCTCTCAGGGAAATATATTTTTTTGTCAAGCACATGTCATGGTACACTGCTGTCAAAAAGTTGGCGTAAGGCACAAGAAAAAGTACAATCCTTCGAGCCGGATTTGAACAAGCGACCTAAGGATTACAGCAATTTCACCTACAGTCCTCCGCTCTACCAACTGAGCTATCGAAGGATAAAAAATGTAGTCAAACGCCATCACCTAGATGGTCAGAGGTTTGGCAGAAGCATATGTTCCCTTTATGAAATTAATCTGCTGAGTTTGGTGGTTTCTTGGAGCTGCTGAGGATTGCCCCCAGGTCTTCGTACGTTCAACTAATGCTCTATTCCTCTGAACTACATCCCCTTAGATTGCAAGTAGTTGCATTTGGGAATAGACAAAAAGTGAGCCGAGGAATAAAATCGCTGTTTAGCCCCCTAGCTTGCGAAATGTGTTTTTCTCTCTCCCTGTTGGTCTAGTGGTAAGGATTCGGTTCTTTTACCACCGCGGCCTGGGTTTGATTCCCGCTCAGGGAATGACTTGCTTTTGGGGAAACACTAGGCATAAGTCAAAAACTTGGCACAACTGCAGAAAAAGTTATACTCTTCTGAATCAGCGACCTAAGGACTGTTGCAATCTCGAGAACTCTCTGCTGCTCTACTAACATTCCTATCAAAGGTCAACAAGTTAAGATTTCTTCTCTCAGGGAAAGATATTTTTTGTCAAGCACATGTCAAGGTGCACTGCTGTCAAAAAGTTGGCGTAAGCCACAAGAAAATGTACAATCCTTCAAGCCGGATTTGAACCAGCGACCTAAGGATTACAGCAATTTCATCTACAGTCCTCCGCTCTACCAACTGAGCTATCTAAGGATAAAAAATGTAGTCAAACGCCATCACCTAGATGGTCAGAGGTTTGGCAGAAGCATATGTTCCCTTTAAGAAATTAATCTGCTGAGTTTGGTGGCTTCTTGGAGCTGCTAAGGATTGCCCCCAGGTCTTCGTACGTTCAACTAATGCTCTATTCCTCTGAGCTACATCCCCTTAGATTGCAAGTAGTTGCATTTGGAAATAGACAAAAAGTGAGCCGAGGAATAAAATCGCTGTTTAGCCCCATAGCATGCAAAATGTATTTTTCTCTCTCACTGTTGGTCTAGTGGTTAGGATTCGGTTCTTTTCCCACCGCGGCCTGGGTTTGATTCCCGCTCAGGGAATGACTTGCTTTTAGGTAAACACTAGGCATAAGTCAAAAACTTGGAACAACTGCAGAATAAGTTATACTCTTCTGAGTCAGCGACATACGGACTGTTGCAATCTCGAGAACTCTCTGCTGCTCTACCAACATTCATATCAAAGGTCACCAAGTGAAGATTTCTTCTCTCAGGGAAATATATTTTTTTGTCAAGCACATGTCATGGTACACTGCTGTCAAAAAGTTGGCGTAAGGCACAAGAAAAAGTACAATCCTTCGAGCCGGATTTGAACAAGCGACCTAAGGATTACAGCAATTTCACCTACAGTCCTCCGCTCTACCAACTGAGCTATCGAAGGATAAAAAATGTAGTCAAACGCCATCACCTAGATGGTCAGAGGTTTGGCAGAAGCATATGTTCCCTTTAAGAAATTAATCTGCTGAGTTTGGTGGTTTCTTGGAGCTGCTGAGGATTGCCCCCAGGTCTTCGTACGTTCAACTAATGCTCTATTCCTCTGAACTACATCCCCTTAGATTGCAAGTAGTTGCATTTGGGAATAGACAAAAAGTGAGCCGAGGAATAAAATCGCTGTTTAGCCCCCTAGCTTGCGAAATGTGTTTTTCTCTCTCCCTGTTGGTCTAGTGGTAAGGATTCGGTTATTTTACCACCGCGGCCTGGGTTTGATTCCCGCTCAGGGAATGACTTGCTTTTGGGGAAACACTAGGCATAAGTCAAAAACTTGGCACAACTGCAGAAAAAGTTATACTCTTCTGAATCAGCGACCTAAGGACTGTTGCAATCTCGAGAACTCTCTGCTGCTCTACCAACATTCCTATCAAAGGTCAACAAGTTAAGATTTCTTCTCTCAGGGAAAGATATTTTTTGTCAAGCACATGTCAAGGTGCACTGCTGTCAAAAAGTTGGCGTAAGCCACAAGAAAATGTACAATCCTTCAAGCAGGATTTGAACCAGCGACCTAAGGATTACAGCAATTTCATCTACAGTCCTCCGCTCTACCAACTGAGCTATCGAAGGATAAAAAATGTAGTCAAACGCCATCACCTAGATGGTCAGAGGTTTGGCAGAAGCATATGTTCCCTTTAAGAAATTAATCTGCTGAGTTTGGTGGCTTCTTGGAGCTGCTAAGGATTGCCCCCAGGTCTTCGTACGTTCAACTAATGCTCTATTCCTCTGAGCTACATCCCCTTAGATTGCAAGTAGTTGCATTTGGAAATAGACAAAAAGTGAGCCGAGGAATAAAATCGCTGTTTAGCCCCATAGCTTGCAAAATGTATTTTTCTCTCTCCCTGTTGGTCTAGTGGTTAGGATTCGGTTCTTTTACCACCGCTGCCTGGGTTTGATTCCCGCTCAGGGAATGACTTGCTTTTGGGGAAACACTAGGCATAAGTCAAAAACTTGGCACAACTGCAGAAAAAGTTATACTCTTCTGAATCAGCGACCTAAGGACTGTTGCAATCTCGAGAACTCTCTGCTGCTCTACCAACATTCCTATCAAAGGTCAGCAAGTGAAGATTTCTTCTCTCAGGGAAAGATATTTTTTTGTCAAGCACATGTCATGGTTCACTGCTGTCAAAAAGTTGCCGTAAGCCACAAGAAAATGTACAATCCTTCGAGACGGATTTGAACCAGCGACCTAAGGATTACAGCAATTTCACCTACAGTCCTCAGCTCTACCAACTGAGCTATCGAAGGATAAAAAATGTAGTCAAACGCCATCACCTAGATGGTCAGAGGTTCGGCAGAAGCATATGTTCCCTTTAAGAAATTAATCTGCTGAGTTTGGTGGTTTCTTGGAGCTGCTTAGGATTGCCCCCAGGTCTTCATACGTTCAACTAATGCTCTATTCCTCTGAGCTACATCCCATTAGATTGCAAGTAGTTGCATTTGGGAATAGACAAAAAGTGAGCCGAGGAATAAAATCGCTGTTTAGCCCCCTAGCTTGCAAAAAGTATTTTTCTCTCTCCCTGTTGGTCTAGTGGTTAGGATTCGGTTCTTTTCCCACCGCGGCCTGGGTTTGATTCCCGCTCAGGGAATGACTTGCTTTTGGGTAAACACTAGGCATAAGTCAAAAACTTGGAACAACTGCAGAATAAGTTATACTCTTCTGAGTCAGCGACATACGGACTGTTGCAATCTCGAGAACTCTCTGCTGCTCTACCAACATTCATATCAAAGGTCAACAAGTGAAGATTTCTTCTCTCAGGGAAATATATTTTTTTGTCAAGCACATGTCATGGTACACTGCTGTCAAAAAGTTGGCGTAAGGCACAAGAAAAAGTACAATCCTTCGAGCCGGATTTGAACAAGCGACCTAAGGATTACAGCAATTTCACCTACAGTCCTCCGCTCTACCAACTGAGCTATCGAAGGATAAAAAATGTAGTCAAACGCCATCACCTAGATGGTCAGAGGTTTGGCAGAAGCATATGTTCCCTTTAAGAAATTCATCTGCTGAGTTTGGTGGCTTCTTGGAGCTGCTAAGGATTGCCCCCAGGTCTTCGTACGTTCAACTAATGCTCTATTCCTCTGAGCTACATCCCCTTAGATTGCAAGTAGTTGCATTTGGAAATAGACAAAAAGTGAGCCGAGGAATAAAATCGCTGTTTAGCCCCATAGCTTGCAAAATGTATTTTTCTCTCTCCCTGTTGGTCTAGTGGTTAGGATTCGGTTATTTTACCACCGCTGCCTGGGTTTGATTCCCGCTCAGGGAATGACTTGCTTTTGGGGAAACACTAGGCATAAGTCAAAAACTTGGCACAACTGCAGAAAAAGTTATACTCTTCTGAATCAGCGACCTAAGGACTGTTGCAATCTCGAGAACTCTCTGCTGCTCTACCAACATTCCTATCAAAGGTCAGCAAGTGAAGATTTCTTCTCTCAGGGAAAGATATTTTTTTGTCAAGCACATGTCATGGTTCACTGCTGTCAAAAAGTTGCCGTAAGCCACAAGAAAATGTACAATCCTTCGAGACGGATTTGAACCAGCGACCTAAGGATTACAGCAATTTCACCTACAGTCCTCAGCTCTACCAACTGAGCTATCGAAGGATAAAAAATGTAGTCAAACGCCATCACCTAGATGGTCAGAGGTTCGGCAGAAGCATATGTTCCCTTTAAGAAATTAATCTGCTGAGTTTGGTGGTTTCTTGGAGCTGCTTAGGATTGCCCCCAGGTCTTCATACGTTCAACTAATGCTCTATTCCTCTGAGCTACATCCCATTAGATTGCAAGTAGTTGCATTTGGGAATAGACAAAAAGTGAGCCGAGGAATAAAATCGCTGTTTAGCCCCCTAGCTTGCAAAAAGTATTTTTCTCTCTCCCTGTTGGTCTAGTGGTTAGGATTCGGTTCTTTTCCCACCGCGGCCTGGGTTTGATTCCCGCTCAGGGAATGACTTGCTTTTGGGTAAACACTAGGCATAAGTCAAAAACTTGGAACAAATCAAATCAAATCAAATCAAATCAAATCAAATTTTATTTGTCACATACACATGGTTAGCAGATGTTAATGCGAGTGTAGCGAAATGCTTGTGCTTCTAGTTCCGACAATGCAGTAATAACAAGTAATCTAACTAACAATTCCAAAACTACTGTCTTGTACACAGTGTAAGGGGATAAAGAATATGTACATAAGGATATATGAATGAGTGATGGTACAGAGCAGCATAGGCAAGATACAGTAGATGGTATCGGGTACAGTATGTACAAATGAGATGAGTATGTAAACAAAGTGGCATAGTATAGTATAAAGTGGCTAGTGATACATGTATTACATAAGGATACCGTCGATGATATAGAGTACAGTATATACGTATGCGTATGAGATGAATAATGTAGGGTAAGTAACATTTATATAAGGTAGCATTGTTTAAAGTGGCTAGTGATATATTTACATAATTTCCCATCAATTCCCATTATTAAAGTGGCTGGAGTTGAGTCAGTGTCAGTGTGTTGGCAGCAGCCACTCAGTGTTAGTGGTGGCTGTTTAACAGTCTGATGGCCTTGAGATAGAAGCTGTTTTTCAGTCTCTCGGTCCCAGCTTTGATGCACCTGTACTGACCTCGCCTTCTGGATGATAGCGGGGTGAACAGGCAGTGGCTCGGGTGGTTGATGTCCTTGATGATCTTTATGGCCTTCCTGTGACATCGGGTGGTGTAGGTGTCCTGGAGGGCAGGTAGTTTGCCCCCGGTGATGCGTTGTGCAGACCTCACTACCCTCTGGAGAGCCTTACGGTTGAGGGCGGTGCAGTTGCCATACCAGGCGGTGATACAGCCCGCCAGGATGCTCTCGATTGTGCATCTGTAGAAGTTTGTGAGTGCTTTTGGTGACAAGCCGAATTTCTTCAGCCTCCTGAGGTTGAAGAGGCGCTGCTGCGCCTTCTTCACGATGCTGTCTGTGTGAGTGGACCAATTCAGTTTGTCTGTGATGTGTATGCCGAGGAACTTAAAACTTGCTACCCTCTCCACTACTGTTCCATCGATGTGGATAGGGGGGTGTTCCCTCTGCTGTTTCCTGAAGTCCACAATCATCTCCTTAGTTTTGTTGACGTTGAGTGTGAGGTTGTTTTCCTGACACCACACTCCGAGGGCCCTCACCTCCTCCCTGTAGGCCGTCTCATCGTTGTTGGTAATCAAGCCTACCACTGTTGTGTCGTCCGCAAACTTGATGATTGAGTTGGAGGCGTGCGTGGCCACGCAGTCGTGGGTGAACAGGGAGTACAGGAGAGGGCTCAGAACGCAACCTTGTGGGGCCCCAGTGTTGAGGATCAGCGGGGAGGAGATGTTGTTGAACAACTGCAGAATAAGTTATACTCTTCTGAGTCAGCGACATACGGACTGTTGCAATCTCGAGAACTCTCTGCTGCTCTACCAACATTCATATCAAAGGTCAACAAGTGAAGATTTCTTCTCTCAGGGAAATATTTTTTTTTGTCAAGCACATGTCATGGTACACTGCTGTCAAAAAGTTGGCGTAAGGCACAAGAAAAAGTACAATCCTTCGAGCCGGATTTGAACAAGCGACCTAAGGATTACAGCAATTTCACCTACAGTCCTCCGCTCTACCAACTGAGCTATCGAAGGATAAAAAATGTAGTCAAACGCCATCACCTAGATGGTCAGAGGTTTGGCAGAAGCATATGTTCCCTTTAAGAAATTCATCTGCTGAGTTTGGTGGCTTCTTGGAGCTGCTAAGGATTGCCCCCAGGTCTTCGTACGTTCAACTAATGCTCTATTCCTCTGAGCTACATCCCCTTAGATTGCAAGTAGTTGCATTTGGAAATAGACAAAAAGTGAGCCGAGGAATAAAATCGCTGTTTAGCCCCATAGCTTGCAAAATGTATTTTTCTCTCTCCCTGTTGGTCTAGTGGTTAGGATTCGGTTCTTTTACCACCGCTGCCTGGGTTTGATTCCCGCTCAGGGAATGACTTGCTTTTGGGGAAACACTAGGCATAAGTCAAAAACTTGGCACAACTGCAGAAAAAGTTATACTCTTCTGAATCAGCGACCTAAGGACTGTTGCAATCTCGAGAACTCTCTACTGCTCTACCAACATTCCTATCAAAGGTCAACAAGTGAAGATTTCTTCTCTCAGGGAAAGATATTTTTTTGTCAAGCACATGTCATGGTTCACTGCTGTCAAAAAGTTGCCGTAAACCACAAGAAAAAGTACAATCCTTTGAGCCGGATTTGAACCAGCGACGTAAGGATTACAGCAATTTCACCTACAGTCCTCCGCTCTACCAACTGAGCTATCGAAGGATAAAAAATGTAGTCAAACGCCATCACCTAGATGGTCAGAGGTTTGGCAGAAGCATATGTTCCCTTTAAGAAATTAATCTGCTGAGTTTGGTGGTTTCTTGGAGCTGCTGAGGATTGCCCCCAGGTCTTCGTACGTTCAACTAATGCTCTATTCCTCTGAACTACATCCCCTTAGATTGCAAGTAGTTGCATTTGGGAATAGACAAAAAGTGAGCCGAGGAATAAAATCGCTGTTTAGCCCCCTAGCTTGCGAAATGTGTTTTTCTCTCTCCCTGTTGGTCTAGTGGTAAGGATTCGGTTCTTTTACCACCGCGGCCTGGGTTTGATTCCCGCTCAGGGAATGACTTGCTTTTGGGTAAACACTAGGCATAAGTCAAAAACTTGGAACAACTGCAGAATAAGTTATACTCTTCTGAGTCAGCGACATACGGACTGTTGCAATCTCGAGAACTCTCTGCTGCTCTACCAACATTCATATCAAAGGTCAACAAGTGAAGATTTCTTCTCTCAGGGAAATATATTTTTTTGTCAAGCACATGTCATGGTACACTGCTGTCAAAAAGTTGGCGTAAGGCACAAGAAAAAGTACAATCCTTTGAGCCGGATTTGAACAAGCGACCTAAGGATTACAGCAATTTCACCTACAGTCCTCCGCTCTACCAACTGAGCTATCGAAGGATAAAAAATGTAGTCAAACGCCATCACCTAGATGGTCAGAGGTTTGGCAGAAGCATATGTTCCCTTTAAGAAATTCATCTGCTGAGTTTGGTGGCTTCTTGGAGCTGCTAAGGATTGCCCCCAGGTCTTCGTACGTTCAACTAATGCTCTATTCCTCTGAGCTACATCCCCTTAGATTGCAAGTAGTTGCATTTGGAAATAGACAAAAAGTGAGCCGAGGAATAAAATCGCTGTTTAGCCCCATAGCTTGCAAAATGTATTTTTCTCTCTCCCTGTTGGTCTAGTGGTTAGGATTCGGTTCTTTTACCACCGCTGCCTGGGTTTGATTCCCGCTCAGGGAATGACTTGCTTTTGGGGAAACACTAGGCATAAGTCAAAAACTTGGCACAACTGCAGAAAAAGTTATACTCTTCTGAATCAGCGACCTAAGGACTGTTGCAATCTCGAGAACTCTCTACTGCTCTACCAACATTCCTATCAAAGGTCAACAAGTGAAGATTTCTTCTCTCAGGGAAAGATATTTTTTTGTCAAGCACATGTCATGGTTCACTGCTGTCAAAAAGTTGCCGTAAACCACAAGAAAAAGTACAATCCTTTGAGCCGGATTTGAACCAGCGACGTAAGGATTACAGCAATTTCACCTACAGTCCTCCGCTCTACCAACTGAGCTATCGAAGGATAAAAAATGTAGTCAAACGCCATCACCTAGATGGTCAGAGGTTTGGCAGAAGCATATGTTCCCTTTAAGAAATTAATCTGCTGAGTTTGGTGGTTTCTTGGAGCTGCTGAGGATTGCCCCCAGGTCTTCGTACGTTCAACTAATGCTCTATTCCTCTGAACTACATCCCCTTAGATTGCAAGTAGTTGCATTTGGGAATAGACAAAAAGTGAGCCGAGGAATAAAATCGCTGTTTAGCCCCCTAGCTTGCGAAATGTGTTTTTCTCTCTCCCTGTTGGTCTAGTGGTAAGGATTCGGTTCTTTTACCACCGCGGCCTGGGTTTGATTCCCGCTCAGGGAATGACTTGCTTTTGGGTAAACACTAGGCATAAGTCAAAAACTTGGAACAACTGCAGAATAAGTTATACTCTTCTGAGTCAGCGACATACGGACTGTTGCAATCTCGAGAACTCTCTGCTGCTCTACCAACATTCATATCAAAGGTCAACAAGTGAAGATTTCTTCTCTCAGGGAAATATATTTTTTTGTCAAGCACATGTCATGGTACACTGCTGTCAAAAAGTTGGCGTAAGGCACAAGAAAAAGTACAATCCTTTGAGCCGGATTTGAACAAGCGACCTAAGGATTACAGCAATTTCACCTACAGTCCTCCGCTCTACCAACTGAGCTATCGAAGGATAAAAAATGTAGTCAAACGCCATCACCTAGATGGTCAGAGGTTTGGCAGAAGCATATGTTCCCTTTAAGAAATTCATCTGCTGAGTTTGGTGGCTTCTTGGAGCTGCTAAGGATTGCCCCCAGGTCTTCGTACGTTCAACTAATGCTCTATTCCTCTGAGCTACATCCCCTTAGATTGCAAGTAGTTGCATTTGGGAATAGACAAAAAGTGAGCCGAGGAATAAAATCGCTGTTTAGCCCCCTAGCTTGCGAAATGTATTTTTCTCTCTCCCTGTTGGTCTAGTGGTTAGGATTCGGTTCTTTTACCACCGCTGCCTGGGTTTGATTCCCGCTCAGGGAATGACTTGCTTTTGGGGAAACACTAGGCATAAGTCAAAAACTTGGCACAACTGCAGAAAAAGTTATACTCTTCTGAATCAGCGACCTAAGGACTGTTGCAATCTCGAGAACTCTCTACTGCTCTACCAACATTCCTATCAAAGGTCAACAAGTGAAGATTTCTTCTCTCAGGGAAAGATATTTTTTTGTCAAGCACATGTCATGGTTCACTGCTGTCAAAAAGTTGCCGTAAGCCACAAGAAAAAGTACAATCCTTCGAGCCGGATTTGAACCAGCAACCTAAGGATTACAGCAATTTCACCTACAGTCCTCCGCTCTACCAACTGAGCTATCGAAGGATAAAAAATGTAGTCAAACGCCATCACCTAGATGGTCAGAGGTTTGGCAGAAGCATATGTTCCCTTTAAGAAATTAATCTGCTGAGTTTGGTGGTTTCTTGGAGCTGCTAAGGATTGCCCCCAGGTCTTCGTACGTTCAACTAATGCTCTATTCCTCTGAGCTACATCCCCTTAGATTGCAAGTAGTTGCATTTGGAAATAGACAAAAAGTGAGCCGAGGAATAAAATCGCTGTTTAGCCCCCTAGCTTGCGAAATGTATTTTTCTCTCTCCCTGTTGGTCTAGTGGTTAGGATTCGGTTCTTTTACCACCGCGGCCTGGGTTTGATTCCCGCTCAGGGAATGACTTGCTTTTGGGGAAACACTAGGCATAAGTCAAAAACTTGGAACAACTGCAGAAAAAGTTATACTCTTCTGAATCAGCGACCTAAGGACTGTTGCAATCTCGAGAGCTCTCTGCTGCTCTACCAAAATTCCTATCAAAGGTCAACAAGTGAAGATTTCTTCTCTCAGGGAAAGATATTTTTTTGTCAAGCACATGTCATGGTACACTGCTGTCAAAAAGTTGGCGTAAGCCACAAGAAAAAGTACAATCCTTCGAGACGGATTTGAACCAGCGACCTAAGGATTACAGCAATTTCACCTACAGTCCTCCGCTCTACCAACTGAGCTATCGAAGGATAATAAATGTAGTCAAACGCCATCACCTAGATGGTCAGAGGTTTGGCAGAAGCATATGTTCCCTTTAAGAAATTAATCTGCTGAGTTTGGTGGCTTCTTGGAGCTGCTAAGGATTGCCCCCAGGTCTTCGTACGTTCAACTAATGCTCTATTCCTCTGAGCTACATCCCCTTAGATTGCAAGTAGTTGCATTTGGAAATAGACAAAAAGTGAGCCGAGGAATAAAATCGCTGTTTAGCCCCATAGCTTGCAAAATGTATTTTTCTCTCTCCCTGTTGGTCTAGTGGTTAGGATTCGGTTCTTTTACCACCGCGGCCTGGGTTTGATTCCCGCTCAGGGAATGACTTGCTTTTGGGTAAACACTAGGCATAAGTCAAAAACTTGGAACAACTGCAGAATAAGTTATACTCTTCTGAGTCAGCGACATACGGACTGTTGCAATCTCGAGAACTCTCTGCTGCTCTACCAACATTCCTATCAAAGGACAACAAGTGAAGATTTCTTCTCTCAGGGAAATATATTTTTTTGTCAAGCACATGTCATGGTACACTGCTGTCAATAAGTTGGTGTAAGCCACAAGAAAAAGTACAATCCTTCGAGCCGGATTTGAACCAGCGACCTAAGGATTACAGCAATTTCACCTACAGTCCTCCACTCTACCAACTGAGCTATCGAAGAATAAAAAATGTAGTCAAACGCCATCACCTAGATGGTCAGAGGTTTGGCAGAAGCATATGTTCCTTTTAAGAAATTAATCTGATGAGTTTGGTGGTTTCTTGGAGCTGCTGAGGATTGCCCCCAGGTCTTCGTACGTTCAACTAATGCTCTATTCCTCTGAGCTACATCCCCTTAGATTGCAAGTAGTTGCATTTGGGAATAGACAAAAAGTGAGCCGAGGAATAAAATCGCTGTTTAGCCCCCTAGCTTGCGAAATGTATTTTTCTCTCTCCCTGTTGGTCTAGTGGTTAGGATTCGGTTCTTTTACCACCGCTGCCTGGGTTTGATTCCCGCTCAGGGAATGACTTGCTTTTGGGGAAACACTAGGCATAAGTCAAAAACTTGGCACAACTGCAGAAAAAGTTATACTCTTCTGAATCAGCGACCTAAGGACTGTTGCAATCTCGAGAACTCTCTACTGCTCTACCAACATTCCTATCAAAGGTCAACAAGTGAAGATTTCTTCTCTCAGGGAAAGATATTTTTTTGTCAAGCACATGTCATGGTTCACTGCTGTCAAAAAGTTGCCGTAAGCCACAAGAAAAAGTACAATCCTTCGAGCCGGATTTGAACCAGCAACCTAAGGATTACAGCAATTTCACCTACAGTCCTCCGCTCTACCAACTGAGCTATCGAAGGATAAAAAATGTAGTCAAACGCCATCACCTAGATGGTCAGAGGTTTGGCAGAAGCATATGTTCCCTTTAAGAAATTAATCTGCTGAGTTTGGTGGTTTCTTGGAGCTGCTAAGGATTGCCCCCAGGTCTTCGTACGTTCAACTAATGCTCTATTCCTCTGAGCTACATCCCCTTAGATTGCAAGTAGTTGCATTTGGAAATAGACAAAAAGTGAGCCGAGGAATAAAATCGCTGTTTAGCCCCCTAGCTTGCGAAATGTATTTTTCTCTCTCCCTGTTGGTCTAGTGGTTAGGATTCGGTTCTTTTACCACCGCGGCCTGGGTTTGATTCCCGCTCAGGGAATGACTTGCTTTTGGGGAAACACTAGGCATAAGTCAAAAACTTGGAACAACTGCAGAAAAAGTTATACTCTTCTGAATCAGCGACCTAAGGACTGTTGCAATCTCGAGAGCTCTCTGCTGCTCTACCAAAATTCCTATCAAAGGTCAACAAGTGAAGATTTCTTCTCTCAGGGAAAGATATTTTTTTGTCAAGCACATGTCATGGTACACTGCTGTCAAAAAGTTGGCGTAAGCCACAAGAAAAAGTACAATCCTTCGAGACGGATTTGAACCAGCGACCTAAGGATTACAGCAATTTCACCTACAGTCCTCCGCTCTACCAACTGAGCTATCGAAGGATAATAAATGTAGTCAAACGCCATCACCTAGATGGTCAGAGGTTTGGCAGAAGCATATGTTCCCTTTAAGAAATTAATCTGCTGAGTTTGGTGGCTTCTTGGAGCTGCTAAGGATTGCCCCCAGGTCTTCGTACGTTCAACTAATGCTCTATTCCTCTGAGCTACATCCCCTTAGATTGCAAGTAGTTGCATTTGGAAATAGACAAAAAGTGAGCCGAGGAATAAAATCGCTGTTTAGCCCCATAGCTTGCAAAATGTATTTTTCTCTCTCCCTGTTGGTCTAGTGGTTAGGATTCGGTTCTTTTACCACCGCGGCCTGGGTTTGATTCCCGCTCAGGGAATGACTTGCTTTTGGGTAAACACTAGGCATAAGTCAAAAACTTGGAACAACTGCAGAATAAGTTATACTCTTCTGAGTCAGCGACATACGGACTGTTGCAATCTCGAGAACTCTCTGCTGCTCTACCAACATTCCTATCAAAGGACAACAAGTGAAGATTTCTTCTCTCAGGGAAATATATTTTTTTGTCAAGCACATGTCATGGTACACTGCTGTCAATAAGTTGGTGTAAGCCACAAGAAAAAGTACAATCCTTCGAGCCGGATTTGAACCAGCGACCTAAGGATTACAGCAATTTCACCTACAGTCCTCCACTCTACCAACTGAGCTATCGAAGAATAAAAAATGTAGTCAAACGCCATCACCTAGATGGTCAGAGGTTTGGCAGAAGCATATGTTCCTTTTAAGAAATTAATCTGATGGGTTTGGTGGTTTCTTGGAGCTGCTGAGGATTGCCCTCAGGTCTTCGTACGTTCAACTAATGCTCTATTCCTCTGAGCTACATCCCCTTAGATTGCAAGTAGTTGCATTTGGGAATAGACAAAAAGTGAGCCGAGGAATAAAATCGCTGTTTAGCCCCCTAGCTTGCGAAATGTATTTTTCTCTCTCCCTGTTGGTCTAGTGGTAAGGATTCGGTTATTTTACCACCGCGGCCTGGGTTTGATTCCCGCTCAGCATTCCTCTTCATTCCTATCAAAGGTCAACAAGTGAAGATTTCTTCTCTCAGGGAAAGATATTTTTTGTCAAGCACATGTCATGGTACACTTCAACAAGTGAAGATTTCTTCTCTCAGGGAAAGATATTTTTTGTCAAGCACATGTCATGGTACACTGCTGTCAAAAAGTTGACTGTTGGTCTAGTGGTTAGGATTCGGTTCTTTTACCACCGCTGCCTGGGTTTGATTCCCGCTCAGGGAATGACTTGCTTTTGGGGAAACACTAGGCATAAGTCAAAAACTTGGCACAACTGCAGAAAAAGTTATACTCTTCTGAATCAGCGACCTAAGGACTGTTGCAATCTCGAGAACTCTCTGCTGCTCTACCAACATTCCTATCAAAGGTCAACAAGTGAAGATTTCTTCTCTCAGAGAAAGATATTTTTTTGTCAAGCACATGTCATGGTACACTGCTGTCAAAAAGTTGGCGTAAGCCACAAGAAAAAGTACAATCCTTCGAGCCGGATTTGAACAAGCGACCTAAGGATTAGAGCAATTTCACCTACAGCCCTCCGCTCTACCAACTGAGTTATCGAAGGATAAAAAATGTAGTCAAACACCATCACCTAGATGGTCAGAGGTTTGGCAGAAGCATATGTTCCCTTTAAGAAATTAATCTGCTGACTTTGGTGGTTTCTTGGAGCTGCTGAGGATTGCCCCCAGGTCTTCGTACGTTCAACTAATGCTCTATTCCTCTGAGCTACATCCCCTTAGATTGCAAGTAGTTGCATTTGGGAATAGACAAAAAGTGAGCCGAGGAATAAAATCGCTGTTTAGCCCCCTAGCTTGCGAAATGTATTTTTCTCTCTCCCTGTTGGTCTAGTGGTAAGGATTCGGTTCTTTTACCACCGCGGCCTGGGTTTGATTCCCGCTCAGGGAATGACTTGCTTTTGGGTAAACACTAGGCATAAGTCAAAAACTTGGAACAACTGCAGAATAAGTTATACTCTTCTGAATCAGCGACCTAAGGACTGTTGCAATCTCGAGAACTCTCTGCTGCTCTACCAACATTCCTATCAAAGGTCAACAAGTGAAGATTTTTTCTCTCAGGGAAAGATATTTTTTTGTCAAGCACATGTCATGGTACACTGCTGTCAAAAAGCTGGTGTAAGCCACAAGAAAAAGTACAATCCTTCGAGCCGGATTTGAACCAGCGACCTAAGGATTACAGCAATTTCACCTACAGTCCTCCGCTCTACCAACTGAGCTATCGAAGGATAAAAAAATGTAGTCAAACACCATCACCTAGATGGTCAGAGGTTTGGCAGAAGCATATGTTCCTTTTAAGAAATTAATCTGATGAGTTTGGTGGTTTCTTGGAGCTGCTGAGGATTGCCCCCAGGTCTTCGTACGTTCAACTAATGCTCTATTCCTCTGAGCTACATCCCCTTAGATTGCAAGTAGTTGCATTTGGGAATAGACAAAAAGTGAGCCGAGGAATAAAATCGCTGTTTAGCCCCCTAGCTTGCGAAATGTATTTTTCTCTCTCCCTGTTGGTCTAGAGGTTAGGATTCGGTTCTTTTACCACCGCGGCCTGGGTTTGATTCCCGCTCAGGGAATGACTTGCTTTTGGGGAAACACTAGGCATAAGTCAAAAACTTGGCACAACTGCAGAAAAAGTTATACTCTTCTGAATCAGCGACCTAAGGACTGTTGCAATCTCGAGAACTCTCTGCTGCTCTACCAACATTCCTATCAAAGGTCAACAAGTGAAGATTTCTTCTCTCAGGGAAATATATTTTTTTGTCAAGCACATGTCATGGTACACTGCTGTCAATAAGTTGGCGTAAGCCACAAGAAAAAGTACAATCCTTCGAGCCGGATTTGAACCAGTGACCTAAGGATTACAGCAATTTCACCTACAGTCCTCCACTCTACCAACTGAGCTATCGAAGGATAAAAAATGTAGTCAAACGCCATCACCTAGATGGTCAGAGGTTTGGCAGAAGCATATGTTCCTTTTAAGAAATTAATCTGATGAGTTTGGTGGTTTCTTGGAGCTGCTGAGGATTGCCCCCAGGTCTTCGTACGTTCAACTAATGCTCTATTCCTCTGAGCTACATCCCCTTAGATTGCAAGTAGTTGCATTTGGGAATAGACAAAAAGTGAGCCGAGGAATAAAATCGCTGTTTAGCCCCCTAGCTTGCGAAATGTATTTTTCTCTCTCCCTGTTGGTCTAGTGGTAAGGATTCGGTTCTTTTACCACCGCGGCCTGGGTTTGATTCCCGCTCAGCATTCCTCTTCATTCCTATCAAAGGTCAACAAGTGAAGATTTCTTCTCTCAGGGAAAGATATTTTTTGTCAAGCACATGTCATGGTACACTGCTGTCAAAAAGTTGGCGTAAGCCACAAGAAAAAGTACAATCCTTCGAGCCGGATTTGAACAAGCGACCTAAGGATTGGAGCAATTTCACCTACAGTCCTCCGCTCTACCAACTGAGTTATCGAAGGATAAAAAATGTAGTCAAACACCATCACCTAGATGGTCAGAGGTTTGGCAGAAGCATATGTTCCCTTTAAGAAATTAATCTGCTGAGTTTGGTGTTTTCTTGGAGCTGCTGAGGATTGCCCCCAGGTCTTCGTACGTTCAACTAATGCTCTATTCCTCTGAGCTACATCCCCTTAGATTGCAAGTAGTTGCATTTGGGAATAGACAAAAAGTGAGCCGAGGAATAAAATCGCTGTTTAGCCCCCTAGCTTGCGAAATGTATTTTTCTCTCTCCCTGTTGGTCTAGTGGTAAGGATTCGGTTCTTTTACCACCGCGGCCGGGTTTGATTCCCGCTCAGGGAATGACTTGCTTTTGGGTAAACACTAGGCATAAGTCAAAAACTTGGAACAACTGCAGAATAAGTTATACTCTTCTGAATCAGCGACCTAAGGACTGTTGCAATCTCGAGAACTCTCTGCTGCTCTACCAACATTCCTATCAAAGGTCAACAAGTGAAGATTTCTTCTCTCAGGGAAAGATATTTTTTTGTCAAGCACATGTCATGGTACACTGCTGTCAAAAAGTTGGTGTAAGCCACAAGAAAAAGTACAATCCTTCGAGCCGGATTTGAACCAGCGACCTAAGGATTACAGCAATTTCACCTACAGTCCTCCGCTCTACCAACTGAGTTATCGAAGGATAAAAAATGTAGTCAAACACCATCACCTAGATGGTCAGAGGTTTGGCAGAAGCATATGTTCCCTTTAAGAAATTAATCTGATGAGTTTGGTGGTTTCTTGGAGCTGCTGAGGATATCCCCCAGGTCTTCGTACGTTCAACTAATGCTCTATTCCTCTGAGCTACATCCCCTTAGATTGCAAGTAGTTGCATTTGGAAATAGACAAAAAGTGAGCCGAGGAATAAAATCGCTGTTTAGCCCCCTAGCTTGCGAAATGTATTTTTCTCTCTCCCTGTTGGTCTAGTGGTAAGGATTCGGTTCTTTTACCACCGCGGCCTGGGTTTGATTCCCGCTCAGGGAATGACTTGCTTTTGGGTAAACACTAGGCATAAGTCAAAAACTTGGAACAACTGCAGAATAAGTTATACTCTTCTGAATCAGCGACCTAAGGACTGTTGCAATCTCGAGAGCTCTCTGCTGCTCTACCAACATTCCTATCAAAGGTCAACAAGTGAAGATTTCTTCTCTCAGAGAAAGATATTTTTTTGTCAAGCACATGTCATGGTACACTGCTGTCAAAAAGTTGGCGTAAGCCACAAGAAAAAGTACAATCCTTCGAGCCGGATTTGAACAAGCGACCTAAGGATTAGAGCAATTTCACCTACAGTCCTCCGCTCTACCAACTGAGTTATCGAAGGATAAAAAATGTAGTCAAACACCATCACCTAGATGGTCAGAGGTTTGGCAGAAGCATATGTTCCCTTTAAGAAATTAATCTGCTGAGTTTGGTGGTTTCTTGGAGCTGCTGAGGATTGCCCCCAGGTCTTCGTACGTTCAACTAATGCTCTATTCCTCTGAGCTACATCCCCTTAGATTGCAAGTAGTTGCATTTGGGAATAGACAAAAAGTGAGCCGAGGAATAAAATCGCTGTTTAGCCCCCTAGCTTGCGAAATGTATTTTTCTCTCTCCCTGTTGGTCTAGTGGTAAGGATTCGGTTCTTTTACCACCGCGGCCTGGGTTTGATTCCCGCTCAGGGAATTACTTGCTTTTGGGTAAACACTAGGCATAAGTCAAAAACTTGGAACAACTGCAGAATAAGTTATACTCTTCTGAATCAGCGACCTAAGGACTGTTGCAATCTCGAGAACTCTCTGCTGCTCTACCAACATTCCTATCAAAGGTCAACAAGTGAAGATTTCTTCTCTCAGGGAAAGATATTTTTTTGTCAAGCACATGTCATGGTACTCTGCTGTCAAAAAGTTGGTGTAAGCCACAAGAAAAAGTACAATCCTTCGAGCCGGATTTGAACCAGCTACCTAAGGATTACAGCAATTTCACCTACAGTCCTCCGCTCTACCAACTGAGCTATCGAAGGATAAAAAATGTAGTCAAACACCATCACCTAGATGGTCAGAGGTTTGGCAGAAGCATATGTTCCCTTTAAGAAATTAATCTGATGAGTTTGGTGGTTTCTTGGAGCTGCTGAGGATATCCCCCAGGTCTTCGTACGTTCAACTAATGCTCTATTCCTCTGAGCTACATCCCCTTAGATTGCAAGTAGTTGCATTTGGAAATAGACAAAAAGTGAGCCGAGGAATAAAATCGCTGTTTAGCCCCCTAGCTTGCGAAATGTATTTTTCTCGATCCCTGTTGGTCTAGTGGTAAGGATTCGGTTCTTTTACCACCGCGGCCTGGGTTTGATTCCCGCTCAGGGAATGACTTGCTTTTGGGTAAACACTAGGCATAAGTCAAAAACTTGGAACAACTGCAGAATAAGTTATACTCTTCTGAATCAGCGACCTAAGGACTGTTGCAATCTCGAGAACTCTCTGCTGCTCTACCAACATTCCTATCAAAGGTCAACAAGTGAAGATTTCTTCTCTCAGGGAAAGATAGTTTTTTGTCAAGCACATGTCATGGTACACTGCTGTCAAAAAGTTGGTGTAAGCCACAAGAAAAAGTACAATCCTTCGAGCCGGATTTGAACCAGCGACCTAAGGATTACAGCAATTTCACCTACAGTCCTCCGCTCTACCAACTGAGCTATCGAAGGATAAAAAATGTAGTCAAACACCATCACCTAGATGGTCAGAGGTTTGGCAGAAGCATATGTTCCCTTTAAGAAATTAATCTGATGAGTTTGGTGGTTTCTTGGAGCTGCTGAGGATTGCCCCCAGGTCTTCGTACGTTCAACTAATGCTCTATTCCTCTGAGCTACATCCCCTTAGATTGCAAGTAGTTGCATTTGGAAATAGACAAAAAGTGAGCCGAGGAATAAAATCGCTGTTTAGCCCCATAGCTTGCAAAATGTATTTTTCTCTCTCCCTGTTGGTCTAGTGGTTAGGATTCGGTTCTTTTACCACCGCTGCCTGGGTTTGATTCCCGCTCAGGGAATGACTTGCTTTTGGGGAAACACTAGGCATAAGTCAAAAACTTGGAACAACTGCAGAAGAAGTTATACTCTTCTGAATCAGCGACCTAAGGACTGTTGCAATCTCGAGAGCTCTCTGCTGCTCTACCAACATTCCTATCAAAGGTCAACAAGTGAAGATTTCTTCTCTCGTAGAAAGATATTTTTTTGTCAAGCACATGTCATGGTACACTGCTGTCAAAAAGTTGGCGTAAGCCACAAGAAAAAGTACAATCCTTCGAGCCGGATTTGAACAAGCGACCTAAGGATTAGAGCAATTTCACCTACAGTCCTCCGCTCTACCAACTGAGTTATCGAAGGATAAAAAATGTAGTCAAACACCATCACCTAGATGGTCAGAGGTTTGGCAGAAGCATATGTTCCCTTTAAGAAATTAATCTGCTGAGTTTGGTGGTTTCTTGGAGCTGCTGAGGATTGCCCCCAGGTCTTCGTACGTTCAACTAATGCTCTATTCCTCTGAGCTACATCCCCTTAGATTGCAAGTAGTTGCATTTGGGAATAGACAAAAAGTGAGCCGAGGAATAAAATCGCTGTTTAGCCCCCTAGCTTGCGAAATGTATTTTTCTCTCTCCCTGTTGGTCTAGTGGTAAGGATTCGGTTCTTTTACCACCGCGGCCTGGGTTTGATTCCCGCTCAGGGAATGACTTGCTTTTGGGGAAACACTAGGCATAAGTCAAAAACTTGGAACAACTGCAGAATAAGTTATACTCTTCTGAATCAGCGACCTAAGGACTGTTGCAATCTCGAGAACTCTCTGCTGCTCTACCAACATTCCTATCAAAGGTCAACAAGTGAAGATTTCTTCTCTCAGGGAAAGATATTTTTTTGTCAAGCACATGTCATGGTACACTGCTGTCAAAAAGTTGGTGTAAGCCACAAGAAAAAGTACAATCCTTCGAGCCGGATTTGAACCAGCTACCTAAGGATTACAGCAATTTCACCTACAGTCCTCCGCTCTACCAACTGAGCTATCGAAGGATAAAAAATGTAGTCAAACACCATCACCTAGATGGTCAGAGGTTTGGCAGAAGCATATGTTCCCTTTAAGAAATTAATCTGATGAGTTTGGTGGTTTCTTGGAGCTGCTGAGGATATCCCCCAGGTCTTCGTACGTTCAACTAATGCTCTATTCCTCTGAGCTACATCCCCTTAGATTGCAAGTAGTTGCATTTGGAAATAGACAAAAAGTGAGCCGAGGAATAAAATCGCTGTTTAGCCCCCTAGCTTGCAAAATGTATTTTTCTCTCTCCCTGTTGGTCTAGTGGTAAGGATTCGGTTCTTTTACCACCGCGGCCGGGTTTGATTCCCGCTCAGGGAATGACTTGCTTTTGGGTAAACACTAGGCATAAGTCAAAAACTTGGAACAACTGCAGAATAAGTTATACTCTTCTGAATCAGCGACCTAAGGACTGTTGCAATCTCGAGAACTCTCTGCTGCTCTACCAACATTCCTATCAAAGGTCAACAAGTGAAGATTTCTTCTCTCAGGGAAAGATATTTTTTTGTCAAGCACATGTCATGGTACACTGCTGTCAAAAAGTTGGTGTAAGCCACAAGAAAAAGTACAATCCTTCGAGCCGGATTTGAACCAGCGACCTAAGGATTACAGCAATTTCACCTACAGTCCTCCGCTCTACCAACTGAGTTATCGAAGGATAAAAAATGTAGTCAAACACCATCACCTAGATGGTCAGAGGTTTGGCAGAAGCATATGTTCCCTTTAAGAAATTAATCTGATGAGTTTGGTGGTTTCTTGGAGCTGCTGAGGATATCCCCCAGGTCTTCGTACGTTCAACTAATGCTCTATTCCTCTGAGCTACATCCCCTTAGATTGCAAGTAGTTGCATTTGGAAATAGACAAAAAGTGAGCCGAGGAATAAAATCGCTGTTTAGCCCCCTAGCTTGCGAAATGTATTTTTCTCTCTCCCTGTTGGTCTAGTGGTAAGGATTCGGTTCTTTTACCACCGCGGCCTGGGTTTGATTCCCGCTCAGGGAATGACTTGCTTTTGGGTAAACACTAGGCATAAGTCAAAAACTTGGAACAACTGCAGAATAAGTTATACTCTTCTGAATCAGCGACCTAAGGACTGTTGCAATCTCGAGAACTCTCTGCTGCTCTACCAACATTCCTATCAAAGGTCAACAAGTGAAGATTTCTTCTCTCAGGGAAAGATATTTTTTTGTCAAGCACATGTCATGGTTCACTGCTGTCAAAAAGTTGCCGTAAGCCACAAGAAAAAGTACAATCCTTCGAGCCGGATTTGAACCAGCGACCTAAGGATTACAGCAATTTCACCTACAGTCCTCCGCTCTACCAACTGAGCTATCGAAGGATAAAAAATGTAGTCAAACACCATCACCTAGATGGTCAGAGGTTTGGCAGAAGCATATGTTCCCTTTAAGAAATTAATCTGCTGAGTTTGGTGGTTTCTTGGAGCTGCTGAGGATTGCCCCCAGGTCTTCGTACGTTCAACTAATGCTCTAT
This sequence comes from Oncorhynchus clarkii lewisi, assembly GCF_045791955.1. Taxonomy (NCBI): domain Eukaryota; kingdom Metazoa; phylum Chordata; class Actinopteri; order Salmoniformes; family Salmonidae; genus Oncorhynchus; species Oncorhynchus clarkii. The sequence goes on from NW_027261064.1 coordinate 73,695, forward strand.
TCCTCTGAGCTACATCCCCTTAGATTGCAAGTAGTTGCATTTGGAAATAGACAAAAAGTGAGCCGAGGAATAAAATCGCTGTTTAGCCCCATAGCTTGCAAAATGTATTTTTCTCTCTCCCTGTTGGTCTAGTGGTTAGGATTCGGTTCTTTTACCACCGCTGCCTGGGTTTGATTCCCGCTCAGGGAATGACTTGCTTTTGGGGAAACACTAGGCATAAGTCAAAAACTTGGCACAACTGCAGAAAAAGTTATACTCTTCTGAATCAGCGACCTAAGGACTGTTGCAATCTCGAGAACTCTCTACTGCTCTACCAACATTCCTATCAAAGGTCAACAAGTGAAGATTTCTTCTCTCAGGGAAAGATATTTTTTTGTCAAGCACATGTCATGGTACACTGCTGTCAAAAAGTTGGTGTAAGCCACAAGAAAAAGTACAATCCTTCGAGCCAGATTTGAACCAGCGACCTAAGGATTACAGCAATTTCAACCTACAGTCCTCCGCTCTACCAACTGAGCTATCGAAGGATAAAAAATGTAGTCAAACGCCATCACCTAGATGGTCAGAGGTTTGGCAGAAGCATATGTTCCCTTTAAGAAATTAATCTGCTGAGTTTGGTGGCTTCTTGGAGCTGCTAAGGATTGCCCCCAGGTCTTCGTACGTTCAACTAATGCTCTATTCCTCTGAGCTACATCCCCTTAGATTGCAAGTAGTTGCATTTGGAAATAGACAAAAAGTGAGCCGAGGAATAAAATCGCTGTTTAGCCCCCTAGCTTGCGAAATGTATTTTTCTCTCTCCCTGTTGGTCTAGTGGTTAGGATTCAGTTCTTTTACCACCGCGGCCTGGGTTTGATTCCCGCTCAGGGAATGACTTGCTTTTGGGTAAACACTAGGCATAAGTCAAAAACTTGGAACAACTGCAGAATAAGTTATACTCTTCTGAATCAGCGACCTAAGGACTGTTGCAATCTCGAGAACTCTCTGCTGCTCTACCAACATTCCTATCAAAGGTCAACAAGTGAAGATTTCTTCTCTCAGGGAAAGATATTTTTTTGTCAAGCACATGTCATGGTACACTGCTGTCAAAAAGTTGGTGTAAGCCACAAGAAAAAGTACAAACCTTCGAGCCGGATTTGAACCAGCGACCTAAGGATTACAGCAATTTCACCTACAGTCCTCCGCTCTACCAACTGAGCTATCGAAGGATAAAAAATGTAGTCAAACACCATCACCTAGATGGTCAGAGGTTTGGCAGAAGCATATGTTCCCTTTAAGAAATTAATCTGATGAGTTTGGTGGTTTCTTGGAGCTGCTGAGGATTGCCCCCAGGTCTTCGTACGTTCAACTAATGCTCTATTCCTCTGAGCTACATCCCCTTAGATTGCAAGTAGTTGCATTTGGAAATAGACAAAAAGTGAGCCGAGGAATAAAATCGCTGTTTAGCCCCATAGCTTGCAAAATGTATTTTTCTCTCTCCCTGTTGGTCTAGTGGTTAGGATTCGGTTCTTTTACCACCGCTGCCTGGGTTTGATTCCCGCTCAGGGAATGACTTGCTTTTGGGGAAACACTAGGCATAAGTCAAAAACTTGGCACAACTGCAGAAAAAGTTATACTCTTCTGAATCAGCGACCTAAGGACTGTTGCAATCTCGAGAACTCTCTACTGCTCTACCAACATTCCTATCAAAGGTCAACAAGTGAAGATTTCTTCTCTCAGGGAAAGATATTTTTTTGTCAAGCACATGTCATGGTTCATTGCTGTCAAAAAGTTGCCGTAAGCCACAAGAAAAAGTACAATCCTTCGAGCCGGATTTGAACCAGCGACCTAAGGATTACAGCAATTTCACCTACAGTCCTCCGCTCTACCAACTGAGCTATCGAAGGATAAAAAATGTAGTCAAACGCCATCACCTAGATGGTCAGAGGTTTGGCAGAAGCATATGTTCCCTTTAAGAAATTAATCTGCTGAGTTTGGTGGTTTCTTGGAGCTGCTGAGGATTGCCCCCAGGTCTTCGTACGTTCAACTAATGCTCTATTCCTCTGAGCTACATCCCCTTAGATTGCAAGTAGTTGCATTTGGGAATAGACAAAAAGTGAGCCGAGGAATAAAATCGCTGTTTAGCCCCCTAGCTTGCGAAATGTATTTTTCTCTCTCCCTGTTGGTCTAGTGGTTAGGATTCGGTTATTTTACCACCGCTGCCTGGGTTTGATTCCCGCTCAGGGAATGACTTGCTTTTGGGGAAACACTAGGCATAAGTCAAAAACTTGGCACAACTGCAGAAAAAGTTATACTCTTCTGAATCAGCGACCTAAGGACTGTTGCAATCTCGAGAACTCTCTGCTGCTCTACCAACATTCCTATCAAAGGTCAACAAGTGAAGATTTCTTCTCGCAGAGAAAGATATTTTTTTGTCAAGCACATGTCATGGTACACTGCTGTCAAAAAGTTGGCGTAAGGCACAAGAAAAAGTACAATCCTTCGAGCCGGATTTGAACAAGCGACCTAAGGATTACAGCAATTTCACCTACAGTCCTCCGCTCTACCAACTGAGCTATCGAAGGATAAAAAATGTAGTCAAACACCATCACCTAGATGGTCAGAGGTTTGGCAGAAGCATATGTTCCCTTTAAGAAATTAATCTGCTGAGTTTGGTGGTTTCTTGGAGCTGCTAAGGATTGCCCCCAGGTCTTCGTACGTTCAACTAATGCTCTATTCCTCTGAGCTACATCCCCTTAGATTGCAAGTAGTTGCATTTGGAAATAGACAAAAAGTGAGCCGAGGAATAAAATCGCTGTTTAGCCCCCTAGCTTGCGAAATGTATTTTTCTCTCTCCCTGTTGGTCTAGTGGTTAGGATTCGGTTATTTTACCACCGCTGCCTGGGTTTGATTCCCGCTCAGGGAATGACTTGCTTTTGGGGAAACACTAGGCATAAGTCAAAAACTTGGCACAACTGCAGAAAAAGTTATACTCTTCTGAATCAGCGACCTAAGGACTGTTGCAATCTCGAGAACTCTCTGCTGCTCTACCAACATTCCTATCAAAGGTCAACAAGTGAAGATTTCTTCTCGCAGAGAAAGATATTTTTTTGTCAAGCACATGTCATGGTACACTGCTGTCAAAAAGTTGGCGTAAGGCACAAGAAAAAGTACAATCCTTCGAGCCGGATTTGAACAAGCGACCTAAGGATTACAGCAATTTCACCTACAGTCCTCCGCTCTACCAACTGAGCTATCGAAGGATAAAAAATGTAGTCAAACACCATCACCTAGATGGTCAGAGGTTTGGCAGAAGCATATGTTCCTTTTAAGAAATTAATCTGCTGAGTTTGGTGGTTTCTTGGAACTGCTGAGGATTGCCTCCAGGTCTTCGTACGTTCAACTAATGCTCTATTCCTCTGAGCTACATCCCCTTAGATTGCAAGTAGTTGCATTTGGGAATAGACAAAAAGTGAGCCGAGGAATAAAATCGCTGTTTAGCCCCCTAGCTTGCGAAATGTATTTTTCTCTCTCCCTGTTGGTCTAGTGGTAAGGATTCGGGTCTTTTACCACCGCGGCCTGGGTTTGATTCCCGCTCAGGGAATGACTTGCTTTTGGGTAAACACTAGGCATAAGTCAAAAACTTGGAACAACTGCAGAATAAGTTATACTCTTCTGAGTCAGCGACATACGGACTGTTGCAATCTCGAGAACTCTCTGCTGCTCTACCAACATTCCTATCAAAGGTCAACAAGTGAAGATTTCTTCTCTCAGGGAAATATATTTTTTTGTCAAGCACATGTCATGGTACACTGCTGTCAATAAGTTGCCGTAAGCCACAAGAAAAAGTACAATCCTTCGAGCCGGATTTGAACCAGCGACCTAAGGATTACAGCAATTTCACCTACAGTCCTCCACTCTACCAACTGAGCTATCGAAGGATAAAAAATGTAGTCAAACGCCATCACCTAGATGGTCAGAGGTTTGGCAAAAGCATATGTTCCCTTTAAGAAATTAATCTGCTGAGTTTGGTGGTTTCTTGGAGCTGCTAAGGATTGCCCCCAGGTCTTCGTACGTTCAACTAATGCTCTATTCCTCTGAGCTACATCCCCTTAGATTGCAAGTAGTTGCATTTGGAAATAGACAAAAAGTGAGCCGAGGAATAAAATCGCTGTTTAGCCCCATAGCTTGCAAAATGTATTTTTCTCTCTCCCTGTTGGTCTAGTGGTTAGGATTCGGTTCTTTTACCACCGCTGCCTGGGTTTGATTCCCGCTCAGGGAATGACTTGCTTTTGGGGAAACACTAGGCATAAGTCAAAAACTTGGCACAACTGCAGAAAAAGTTATACTCTTCTGAATCAGCGACCTAAGGACTGTTGCAATCTCGAGAACTCTCTGCTGCTCTACCAACATTCCTATCAAAGGTCAACAAGTGAAGATTTCTTCTCGCAGAGAAAGATATTTTTTTGTCAAGCACATGTCATGGTACACTGCTGTCAAAAAGTTGGCGTAAGGCACAAGAAAAAGTACAATCCTTCGAGCCGGATTTGAACAAGCGACCTAAGGATTACAGCAATTTCACCTACAGTCCTCCGCTCTACCAACTGAGCTATCGAAGGATAAAAAATGTAGTCAAACACCATCACCTAGATGGTCAGAGGTTTGGCAGAAGCATATGTTCCTTTTAAGAAATTAATCTGCTGAGTTTGGTGGTTTCTTGGAACTGCTGAGGATTGCCCCCAGGTCTTCGTACGTTCAACTAATGCTCTATTCCTCTGAGCTACATCCCCTTAGATTGCAAGTAGTTGCATTTGGGAATAGACAAAAAGTGAGCCGAGGAATAAAATCGCTGTTTAGCCCCCTAGCTTGCGAAATGTATTTTTCTCTCTCCCTGTTGGTCTAGTGGTAAGGATTCGGGTCTTTTACCACCGCGGCCTGGGTTTGATTCCCGCTCAGGGAATGACTTGCTTTTGGGTAAACACTAGGCATAAGTCAAAAACTTGGAACAACTGCAGAATAAGTTATACTCTTCTGAGTCAGCGACATACGGACTGTTGCAATCTCGAGAACTCTCTGCTGCTCTACCAACATTCCTATCAAAGGTCAACAAGTGAAGATTTCTTCTCTCAGGGAAATATATTTTTTTGTCAAGCACATGTCATGGTACACTGCTGTCAATAAGTTGCCGTAAGCCACAAGAAAAAGTACAATCCTTCGAGCCGGATTTGAACCAGCGACCTAAGGATTACAGCAATTTCACCTACAGTCCTCCACTCTACCAACTGAGCTATCGAAGGATAAAAAATGTAGTCAAACGCCATCACCTAGATGGTCAGAGGTTTGGCAGAAGCATATGTTCCCTTTAAGAAATTAATCTGCTGAGTTTGGTGGTTTCTTGGAGCTGCTAAGGATTGCCCCCAGGTCTTCGTACGTTCAACTAATGCTCTATTCCTCTGAGCTACATCCCCTTAGATTGCAAGTAGTTGCATTTGGGAATAGACAAAAAGTGAGCCGAGGAATAAAATCGCTGTTTAGCCCCCTAGCTTGCGAAATGTATTTTTCTCTCTCCCTGTTGGTCTAGTGGTAAGGATTCGGGTCTTTTACCACCGCTGCCTGGGTTTGATTCCCGCTCAGGGAATGACTTGCTTTTGGGGAAACACTAGGCATAAGTCAAAAACTTGGAACAACTGCAGAAGAAGTTATACTCTTCTGAATCAGCGACCTAAGGACTGTTGCAATCTCGAGAGCTCTCTGCTGCTCTACCAACATTCCTATCAAAGGTCAACAAGTGAAGATTTCTTCTCTCAGAGAAAGATATTTTTTTGTCAAGCACATGTCATGGTACACTGCTGTCAAAAAGTTGGCGTAAGCCACAAGAAAAAGTACAATCCTTCGAGCCGGATTTGAACAAGCGACCTAAGGATTAGAGCAATTTCACCTACAGTCCTCCGCTCTACCAACTGAGCTATCGAAGGATAAAAAATGTAGTCAAACACCATCACCTAGATGGTCAGAGGTTTGGCAGAAGCATATGTTCCCTTTAAGAAATTAATCTGCTGAGTTTGGTGGTTTCTTGGAGCTGCTGAGGATTGCCCCCAGGTCTTCGTACGTTCAACTAATGCTCTATTCCTCTGAGCTACATCCCCTTAGATTGCAAGTAGTTGCATTTGGGAATAGACAAAAAGTGAGCCGAGGAATAAAATCGCTGTTTAGCCCCCTAGCTTGCGAAATGTATTTTTCTCTCTCCCTGTTGGTCTAGTGGTAAGGATTCGGTTCTTTTACCACCGCGGCCTGGGTTTGATTCCCGCTCAGGGAATGACTTGCTTTTGGGTAAACACTAGGCATAAGTCAAAAACTTGGAACAACTGCAGAATAAGTTATACTCTTCTGAATCAGCGACCTAAGGACTGTTGCAATCTCGAGAACTCTCTGCTGCTCTACCAACATTCCTATCAAAGGTCAACAAGTGAAGATTTCTTCTCTCAGGGAAAGATATTTTTTTGTCAAGCACATGTCATGGTACACTGCTGTCAAAAAGTTGGTGTAAGCCACAAGAAAAAGTACAATCCTTCGAGCCGGATTTGAACCAGCGACCTAAGGATTACAGCAATTTCACCTACAGTCCTCCGCTCTACCAACTGAGCTATCGAAGGATAAAAAATGTAGTCAAACACCATCACCTAGATGGTCAGAGGTTTGGCAGAAGCATATGTTCCCTTTAAGAAATTAATCTGATGAGTTTGGTGGTTTCTTGGAGCTGCTGAGGATATCCCCCAGGTCTTCGTACGTTCAACTAATGCTCTATTCCTCTGAGCTACATCCCCTTAGATTGCAAGTAGTTGCATTTGGAAATAGACAAAAAGTGAGCCGAGGAATAAAATCGCTGTTTAGCCCCATAGCTTGCAAAATGTATTTTTCTCTCTCCCTGTTGGTCTAGTGGTTAGGATTCGGTTCTTTTACCACCGCTGCCTGGGTTTGATTCCCGCTCAGGGAATGACTTGCTTTTGGGGAAACACTAGGCATAAGTCAAAAACTTGGCACAACTGCAGAAAAAGTTATACTCTTCTGAATCAGCGACCTAAGGACTGTTGCAATCTCGAGAACTCTCTACTGCTCTACCAACATTCCTATCAAAGGTCAACAAGTGAAGATTTCTTCTCTCAGGGAAAGATATTTTTTTGTCAAGCACATGTCATGGTTCACTGCTGTCAAAAAGTTGCCGTAAGCCACAAGAAAAAGTACAATCCTTCGAGCCGGATTTGAACCAGCGACCTAAGGATTACAGCAATTTCACCTACAGTCCTCCGCTCTACCAACTGAGCTATCGAAGGATAAAAAATGTAGTCAAACACCATCACCTAGATGGTCAGAGGTTTGGCAGAAGCACATGTTCCCTTTAAGAAATTAATCTGATGAGTTTGGTGGTTTCTTGGAGCTGCTGAGGATTGCCCCCAGGTCTTCGTACGTTCAACTAATGCTCTATTCCTCTGAGCTACATCCCCTTAGATTGCAAGTAGTTGCATTTGGAAATAGACAAAAAGTGAGCCGAGGAATAAAATCGCTGTTTAGCCCCATAGCTTGCAAAATGTATTTTTCTCTCTCCCTGTTGGTCTAGTGGTTAGGATTCGGTTCTTTTACCACCGCTGCCTGGGTTTGATTCCCGCTCAGGGAATGACTTGCTTTTGGGGAAACACTAGGCATAAGTCAAAAACATGGCACAACTGCAGAAAAAGTTATACTCTTCTGAATCAGCGACCTAAGGACTGTTGCAATCTCGAGAACTCTCTACTGCTCTACCAACATTCCTATCAAAGGTCAACAAGTGAAGATTTCTTCTCTCAGGGAAAGATATTTTTTTGTCAAGCACATGTCATGGTTCACTGCTGTCAAAAAGTTGCCGTAAGCCACAAGAAAAAGTACAATCCTTTGAGCCGGATTTGAACCAGCAACCTAAGGATTATAGCAATTTCACCTACAGTCCTCCGCTCTACCAACTGAGCTATCGAAGGATAAAAAATGTAGTCAAACGCCATCACCTAGATGGTCAGAGGTTTGGCAGAAGCATATGTTCCCTTTAAGAAATTAATCTGCTGAGTTTGGTGGTTTCTTGGAGCTGCTAAGGATTGCCCCCAGGTCTTCGTACGTTCAACTAATGCTCTATTCCTCTGAGCTACATCCCCTTAGATTGCAAGTAGTTGCATTTGGAAATAGACAAAAAGTGAGCCGAGGAATAAAATCGCTGTTTAGCCCCCTAGCTTGCGAAATGTATTTTTCTCTCTCCCTGTTGGTCTAGTGGTTAGGATTCGGTTATTTTACCACCGCGGCCTGGGTTTGATTCCCGCTCAGGGAATGACTTGCATTTGGGGAAACACTAGGCATAAGTCAAAAACTTGGAACAACTGCAGAAAAAGTTATACTCTTCTGAATCAGCGACCTAAGGACTGTTGCAATCTCGAGAGCTCTCTGCTGCTCTACCAACATTCCTATCAAAGGTCAACAAGTGAAGATTTCTTCTCTCAGGGAAAGATATTTTTTTGTCAAGCACATGTCATGGTACACTGCTGTCAAAAAGTTGGCGTAAGCCACAAGAAAAAGTACAATCCTTCGAGCCGGATTTGAACCAGCGACCTAAGGATTACAGCAATTTCACCTACAGTCCTCCGCTCTACCAACTGAGCTATCGAAGGATAAAAAATGTAGTCAAACACCATCACCTAGATGGTCAGAGGTTTGGCAGAAGCATATGTTCCCTTTAAGAAATTAATCTGCTGAGTTTGGTGGTTTCTTGGAGCTGCTAAGGATTGCCCCCAGGTCTTCGTACGTTCAACTAATGCTCTATTCCTCTGAGCTACATCCCCTTAGATTGCAAGTAGTTGCATTTGGAAATAGACAAAAAGTGAGCCGAGGAATAAAATCGCTGTTTAGCCCCATAGCTTGCAAAATGTATTTTTCTCTCTCCCTGTTGGTCTAGTGGTTAGGATTCGGTTCTTTTACCACCGCTGCCTGGGTTTGATTCCCGCTCAGGGAATGACTTGCTTTTGGGGAAACACTAGGCATAAGTCAAAAACTTGGCACAACTGCAGAAAAAGTTATACTCTTCTGAATCAGCGACCTAAGGACTGTTGCAATCTCGAGAACTCTCTACTGCTCTACCAACATTCCTATCAAAGGTCAACAAGTGAAGATTTCTTCTCTCAGGGAAAGATATTTTTTTGTCAAGCACATGTCATGGTTCACTGCTGTCAAAAAGTTGCCGTAAGCCACAAGAAAAAGTACAATCCTTCGAGCCGGATTTGAACCAGCGACCTAAGGATTACAGCAATTTCACCTACAGTCCTCCGCTCTACCAACTGAGCTATCGAAGGATAAAAAATGTAGTCAAACACCATCACCTAGATGGTCAGAGGTTTGGCAGAAGCATATGTTCCCTTTAAGAAATTAATCTGATGAGTTTGGTGGTTTCTTGGAGCTGCTGAGGATTGCCCCCAGGTCTTCGTACGTTCAACTAATGCTCTATTCCTCTGAGCTACATCCCCTTAGATTGCAAGTAGTTGCATTTGGAAATAGACAAAAAGTGAGCCGAGGAATAAAATCGCTGTTTAGCCCCATAGCTTGCAAAATGTATTTTTCTCTCTCCCTGTTGGTCTAGTGGTTAGGATTCGGTTCTTTTACCACCGCTGCCTGGGTTTGATTCCCGCTCAGGGAATGACTTGCTTTTGGGGAAACACTAGGCATAAGTCAAAAACTTGGCACAACTGCAGAAAAAGTTATACTCTTCTGAATCAGCGACCTAAGGACTGTTGAAATCTCGAGAACTCTCTACTGCTCTACCAACATTCCTATCAAAGGTCAACAAGTGAAGATTTCTTCTCTCAGGGAAAGATATTTTTTTGTCAAGCACATGTCATGGTACACTGCTGTCAAAAAGTTGGCGTAAGCCACAAGAAAAAGTACAATCCTTCGAGCCGGATTTGAACCAGCGACCTAAGGATTACAGCAATTTCAACCTACAGTCCTCCGCTCTACCAACTGAGCTATCGAAGGATAGAAAATGTAGTCAAACGCCATCACCTAGATGGTCAGAGGTTTGGCAGAAGCATATGTTCCCTTTAAGAAATTAATCTGCTGAGTTTGGTGGCTTCTTGGAGCTGCTAAGGATTGCCCCCAGGTCTTCGTACGTTCAACTAATGCTCTATTCCTCTGAGCTACATCCCCTTAGATTGCAAGTAGTTGCATTTGGAAATAGACAAAAAGTGAGCCGAGGAATAAAATCGCTGTTTAGCCCCCTAGCTTGCGAAATGTATTTTTCTCTCTCCCTGTTGGTCTAGTGGTAAGGATTCGGTTCTTTTACCACCGCGGCCTGGGTTTGATTCCCGCTCAGGGAATGACTTGCTTTTGGGGAAACACTAGGCATAAGTCAAAAACTTGGAACAACTGCAGAATAAGTTATACTCTTCTGAATCAGCGACCTAAGGACTGTTGCAATCTCGAGAACTCTCTGCTGCTCTACCAACATTCCTATCAAAGGTCAACAAGTGAAGATTTCTTCTCTCAGGGAAAGATATTTTTTTGTCAAGCACATGTCATGGTACACTGCTGTCAAAAAGTTGGTGTAAGCCACAAGAAAAAGTACAATCCTTCGAGCCGGATTTGAACCAGCGACCTAAGGATTACAGCAATTTCACCTACAGTCCTCCGCTCTACCAACTGAGCTATCGAAGGATAAAAAATGTAGTCAAACACCATCACCTAGATGGTCAGAGGTTTGGCAGAAGCATATGTTCCCTTTAAGAAATTAATCTGATGAGTTTGGTGGTTTCTTGGAGCTGCTGAGGATTGCCCCCAGGTCTTCGTACGTTCAACTAATGCTCTATTCCTCTGAGCTACATCCCCTTAGATTGCAAGTAGTTGCATTTGGAAATAGACAAAAAGTGAGCCGAGGAATAAAATCGCTGTTTAGCCCCATAGCTTGCGAAATGTATTTTTCTCTCTCCCTGTTGGTCTAGTGGTTAGGATTCGGTTCTTTTACCACCGCTGCCTGGGTTTGATTCCCGCTCAGGGAATGACTTGCTTTTGGGGAAACACTAGGCATAAGTCAAAAACTTGGCACAACTGCAGAAAAAGTTATACTCTTCTGAATCAGCGACCTAAGGACTGTTGCAATCTCGAGAACTCTCTGCTGCTCTACCAACATTCCTATCAAAGGTCAACAAGTGAAGATTTCTTCTCTCAGGGAAAGATATTTTTTTGTCAAGCACATGTCATGGTACACTGCTGTCAAAAAGTTGGCGTAAGCCACAAGAAAAAGTACAATCCTTCGAGCCGGATTTGAACCAGCGACCTAAGGATTACAGCAATTTCACCTACAGTCCTCCGCTCTACCAACTGAGCTATCGAAGGATAAAAAATGTAGTCAAACACCATCACCTAGATGGTCAGAGGTTTGGCAGAAGCATATGTTCCCTTTAAGAAATTAATCTGCTGAGTTTGGTGGTTTCTTGGAGCTGCTGAGGATTGCCCCCAGGTCTTCGTACGTTCAACTAATGCTCTATTCCTCTGAGCTACATCCCCTTAGATTGCAAGTAGTTGCATTTGGGAATAGACAAAAAGTGAGCCGAGGAATAAAATCGCTGTTTAGCCCCCTAGCTTGCGAAATGTATTTTTCTCTCTCCCTGTTGGTCTAGTGGTAAGGATTCGGTTCTTTTACCACCGCGGCCTGGGTTTGATTCCCGCTCAGGGAATGACTTGCTTTTGGGTAAACACTAGGCATAAGTCAAAAACTTGGAACAACTGCAGAATAAGTTATACTCTTCTGAATCAGCGACCTAAGGACTGTTGCAATCTCGAGAACTCTCTGCTGCTCTACCAACATTCCTATCAAAGGTCAACAAGTGAAGATTTCTTCTCTCAGGGAAAGATATTTTTTTGTCAAGCACATGTCATGGTACACTGCTGTCAAAAAGTTGCCGTAAGCCACAAGAAAAAGTACAATCCTTCGAGCCGGATTTGAACCAGCGACCTAAGGATTACAGCAATTTCACCTACAGTCCTCCGCTCTACCAACTGAGCTATCGAAGGATAAAAAATGTAGTCAAACGCCATCACCTAGATGGTCAGAGGTTTGGCAGAAGCATATGTTCCCTTTAAGAAATTAATCTGCTGAGTTTGGTGGTTTCTTGGAGCTGCTGAGGATTGCCCCCAGGTCTTCGTACGTTCAACTAATGCTCTATTCCTCTGAGCTACATCCCCTTAGATTGCAAGTAGTTGCATTTGGGAATAGACAAAAAGTGAGCCGAGGAATAAAATCGCTGTTTAGCCCCCTAGCTTGCGAAATGTATTTTTCTCTCTCCCTGTTGGTCTAGTGGTTAGGATTCGGTTCTTTTACCACCGCGGCCTGGGTTTGATTCCCGCTCAGGGAATGACTTGCTTTTGGGGAAACACTAGGCATAAGTCAAAAACTTGGCACAACTGCAGAAAAAGTTATACTCTTCTGAATCAGCGACCTAAGGACTGTTGCAATCTCGAGAACTCTCTGCTGCTCTACCAACATTCCTATCAAAGGTCAACAAGTGAAGATTTCTTCTCTCAGGGAAAGATATTTTTTTGTCAAGCACATGTCATGGTACACTGCTGTCAAAAAGTTGCCGTAAGCCACAAGAAAAAGTACAATCCTTCGAGCCGGATTTGAACCAGCGACCTAAGGATTACAGCAATTTCACCTACAGTCCTCCGCTCTACCAACTGAGCTATCGAAGGATAAAAAATGTAGTCAAACGCCATCACCTAGATGGTCAGAGGTTTGGCAGAAGCATATGTTCCCTTTAAGAAATTAATCTGCTGAGTTTGGTGGTTTCTTGGAGCTGCTAAGGATTGCCCCCAGGTCTTCGTACGTTCAACTAATGCTCTATTCCTCTGAGCTACATCCCCTTAGATTGCAAGTAGTTGCATTTGGGAATAGACAAAAAGTGAGCCGAGGAATAAAATCGCTGTTTAGCCCCCTAGCTTGCGAAATGTATTTTTCTCTCTCCCTGTTGGTCTAGTGGTAAGGATTCGGTTCTTTTACCACCGCGGCCTGGGTTTGATTCCCGCTCAGGGAATGACTTGCTTTTGGGTAAACACTAGGCATAAGTCAAAAACTTGGAACAACTGCAGAATAAGTTATACTCTTCTGAATCAGCGACCTAAGGACTGTTGCAATCTCGAGAACTCTCTGCTGCTCTACCAACATTCCTATCAAAGGTCAACAAGTGAAGATTTCTTCTCTCAGGGAAAGATATTTTTTTGTCAAGCACATGTCATGGTACACTGCTGTCAAAAAGTTGGCGTAAGCCACAAGAAAAAGTACAATCCTTCGAGCCGGATTTGAACCAGCGACCTAAGGATTACAGCAATTTCACCTACAGTCCTCCGCTCTACCAACTGAGCTATCGAAGGATAAAAAATGTAGTCAAACGCCATCACCTAGATGGTCAGAGGTTTGGCAGAAGCATATGTTCCCTTTAAGAAATTAATCTGCTGAGTTTGGTGGTTTCTTGGAGCTGCTAAGGATTGCCCCCAGGTCTTCGTACGTTCAACTAATGCTCTATTCCTCTGAGCTACATCCCCTTAGATTGCAAGTAGTTGCATTTGGGAATAGACAAAAAGTGAGCCGAGGAATAAAATCGCTGTTTAGCCCCCTAGCTTGCGAAATGTATTTTTCTCTCTCCCTGTTGGTCTAGTGGTTAGGATTCGGTTCTTTTACCACCGCTGCCTGGGTTTGATTCCCGCTCAGGGAATGACTTGCTTTTGGGGAAACACTAGGCATAAGTCAAAAACTTGGCACAACTGCAGAAAAAGTTATACTCTTCTGAATCAGCGACCTAAGGACTGTTGCAATCTCGAGAACTCTCTGCTGCTCTACCAACATTCCTATCAAAGGTCAACAAGTGAAGATTTCTTCTCTCAGGGAAAGATATTTTTTTGTCAAGCACATGTCATGGTACACTGCTGTCAAAAAGTTGGCGTAAGCCACAAGAAAAAGTACAATCCTTCGAGCCGGATTTGAACCAGCGACCTAAGGATTACAGCAATTTCACCTACAGTCCTCCGCTCTACCAACTGAGCTATCGAAGGATAAAAAATGTAGTCAAACACCATCACCTAGATGGTCAGAGGTTTGGCAGAAGCATATGTTCCCTTTAAGAAATTAATCTGCTGAGTTTGGTGGTTTCTTGGAGCTGCTGAGGATTGCCCCCAGGTCTTCGTACGTTCAACTAATGCTCTATTCCTCTGAGCTACATCCCCTTAGATTGCAAGTAGTTGCATTTGGGAATAGACAAAAAGTGAGCCGAGGAATAAAATCGCTGTTTAGCCCCCTAGCTTGCGAAATGTATTTTTCTCTCTCCCTGTTGGTCTAGTGGTAAGGATTCGGTTCTTTTACCACCGCGGCCTGGGTTTGATTCCCGCTCAGGGAATGACTTGCTTTTGGGTAAACACTAGGCATAAGTCAAAAACTTGGAACAACTGCAGAATAAGTTATACTCTTCTGAGTCAGCGACCTAAGGACTGTTGCAATCTCGAGAACTCTCTGCTGCTCTACCAACATTCCTATCAAAGGTCAACAAGTGAAGATTTCTTCTCTCAGGGAAATATATTTTTTTGTCAAGCACATGTCATGGTACACTGCTGTCAAAAAGTTGCCGTAAGCCACAAGAAAAAGTACAATCCTTCGAGCCGGATTTGAACCAGCGACCTAAGGATTACAGCAATTTCACCTACAGTCCTCCGCTCTACCAACTGAGCTATCGAAGGATAAAAAATGTAGTCAAACGCCATCACCTAGATGGTCAGAGGTTTGGCAGAAGCATATGTTCCCTTTAAGAAATTAATCTGCTGAGTTTGGTGGTTTCTTGGAGCTGCTAAGGATTGCCCCCAGGTCTTCGTACGTTCAACTAATGCTCTATTCCTCTGAGCTACATCCCCTTAGATTGCAAGTAGTTGCATTTGGGAATAGACAAAAAGTGAGCCGAGGAATAAAATCGCTGTTTAGCCCCCTAGCTTGCGAAATGTATTTTTCTCTCTCCCTGTTGGTCTAGTGGTAAGGATTCGGTTCTTTTACCACCGCGGCCTGGGTTTGATTCCCGCTCAGGGAATGACTTGCTTTTGGGTAAACACTAGGCATAAGTCAAAAACTTGGAACAACTGCAGAATAAGTTATACTCTTCTGAATCAGCGACCTAAGGACTGTTGCAATCTCGAGAACTCTCTGCTGCTCTACCAACATTCCTATCAAAGGTCAACAAGTGAAGATTTCTTCTCTCAGGGAAAGATATTTTTTTGTCAAGCACATGTCATGGTACACTGCTGTCAAAAAGTTGGCGTAAGCCACAAGAAAAAGTACAATCCTTCGAGCCGGATTTGAACCAGCGACCTAAGGATTACAGCAATTTCACCTACAGTCCTCCGCTCTACCAACTGAGCTATCGAAGGATAAAAAATGTAGTCAAACGCCATCACCTAGATGGTCAGAGGTTTGGCAGAAGCATATGTTCCCTTTAAGAAATTAATCTGCTGAGTTTGGTGGTTTCTTGGAGCTGCTGAGGATTGCCCCCAGGTCTTCGTACGTTCAACTAATGCTCTATTCCTCTGAGCTACATCCCCTTAGATTGCAAGTAGTTGCATTTGGGAATAGACAAAAAGTGAGCCGAGGAATAAAATCGCTGTTTAGCCCCCTAGCTTGCGAAATGTATTTTTCTCTCTCCCTGTTGGTCTAGTGGTAAGGATTCGGTTCTTTTACCACCGCGGCCTGGGTTTGATTCCCGCTCAGGGAATGACTTGCTTTTGGGTAAACACTAGGCATAAGTCAAAAACTTGGAACAACTGCAGAATAAGTTATACTCTTCTGAGTCAGCGACATAAGGACTGTTGCAATCTCGAGAACTCTCTGCTGCTCTACCAACATTCCTATCAAAGGTCAACAAGTGAAGATTTCTTCTCTCAGGGAAATATATTTTTTTGTCAAGCACATGTCATGGTACACTGCTGTCAAAAAGTTGCCGTAAGCCACAAGAAAAAGTACAATCCTTCGAGCCGGATTTGAACCAGCGACCTAAGGATTACAGCAATTTCACCTACAGTCCTCCGCTCTACCAACTGAGCTATCGAAGGATAAAAAATGTAGTCAAACGCCATCACCTAGATGGTCAGAGGTTTGGCAGAAGCATATGTTCCCTTTAAGAAATTAATCTGCTGAGTTTGGTGGTTTCTTGGAGCTGCTAAGGATTGCCCCCAGGTCTTCGTACGTTCAACTAATGCTCTATTCCTCTGAGCTACATCCCCTTAGATTGCAAGTAGTTGCATTTGGGAATAGACAAAAAGTGAGCCGAGGAATAAAATCGCTGTTTAGCCCCCTAGCTTGCGAAATGTATTTTTCTCTCTCCCTGTTGGTCTAGTGGTAAGGATTCGGTTCTTTTACCACCGCGGCCTGGGTTTGATTCCCGCTCAGGGAATGACTTGCTTTTGGGTAAACACTAGGCATAAGTCAAAAACTTGGAACAACTGCAGAATAAGTTATACTCTTCTGAATCAGCGACCTAAGGACTGTTGCAATCTCGAGAACTCTCTGCTGCTCCACCAACATTCCTATCAAAGGTCAACAAGTGAAGATTTCTTCTCGCAGAGAAAGATATTTTTTTGTCAAGCACATGTCATGGTACACTGCTGTCAAAAAGTTGGCGTAAGGCACAAGAAAAAGTACAATCCTTCGAGCCGGATTTGAACAAGCGACCTAAGGATTACAGCAATTTCACCTACAGTCCTCCGCTCTACCAACTGAGCTATCGAAGGATAAAAAATGTAGTCAAACACCATCACCTAGATGGTCAGAGGTTTGGCAGAAGCATATGTTCCCTTTAAGAAATTAATCTGCTGAGTTTGGTGGTTTCTTGGAGCTGCTGAGGATTGCCCCCAGGTCTTCGTACGTTCAACTAATGCTCTATTCCTCTGAGCTACATCCCCTTAGATTGCAAGTAGTTGCATTTGGGAATAGACAAAAAGTGAGCCGAGGAATAAAATCGCTGTTTAGCCCCCTAGCTTGCGAAATGTATTTTTCTCTCTCCCTGTTGGTCTAGTGGTAAGGATTCGGGTCTTTTACCACCGCGGCCTGGGTTTGATTCCCGCTCAGGGAATGA
Source organism: Oncorhynchus clarkii lewisi (assembly GCF_045791955.1). Taxonomy (NCBI): domain Eukaryota; kingdom Metazoa; phylum Chordata; class Actinopteri; order Salmoniformes; family Salmonidae; genus Oncorhynchus; species Oncorhynchus clarkii. Next base: position 90,839 of record NW_027261064.1, read on the forward strand.
CTTGCTTTTGGGTAAACACTAGGCATAAGTCAAAAACTTGGAACAACTGCAGAATAAGTTATACTCTTCTGAATCAGCGACCTAAGGACTGTTGCAATCTCGAGAACTCTCTGCTGCTCTACCAACATTCCTATCAAAGGTCAACAAGTGAAGATTTCTTCTCTCAGGGAAAGATATTTTTTTGTCAAGCACATGTCATGGTACACTGCTGTCAAAAAGTTGGCGTAAGCCACAAGAAAAAGTACAATCCTTCGAGCCGGATTTGAACCAGCGACCTAAGGATTACAGCAATTTCACCTACAGTCCTCCGCTCTACCAACTGAGCTATCGAAGGATAAAAAATGTAGTCAAACGCCATCACCTAGATGGTCAGAGGTTTGGCAGAAGCATATGTTCCCTTTAAGAAATTAATCTGCTGAGTTTGGTGGTTTCTTGGAGCTGCTGAGGATTGCCCCCAGGTCTTCGTACGTTCAACTAATGCTCTATTCCTCTGAGCTACATCCCCTTAGATTGCAAGTAGTTGCATTTGGGAATAGACAAAAAGTGAGCCGAGGAATAAAATCGCTGTTTAGCCCCCTAGCTTGCGAAATGTATTTTTCTCTCTCCCTGTTGGTCTAGTGGTAAGGATTCGGTTCTTTTACCACCGCGCTCAGCCTGGGTTTGATTCCCGCTCAGGGAATGACTTGCTTTTCAGGGGGCTTTTGGGGAAACACTAGGCATAAGTCAAAAACTTGGCACAACTGCAGAAAAAGTTATACTCTTCTGAATCAGCGACCTAAGGACTGTTGCAATCTCGAGAACTCTCTGCTGCTCTACCAACATTCCTATCAAAGGTCAACAAGTGAAGATTTCTTCTCTCAGGGAAATATATTTTTTTGTCAAGCACATGTCATGGTACACTGCTGTCAAAAAGTTGGCGTAAGCCACAAGAAAAAGTACAATCCTTCGAGCCGGATTTGAACAAGCGACCTAAGGATTAGAGCAATTTCACCTACAGTCCTCCGCTCTACCAACTGAGTTATCGAAGGATAAAAAATGTAGTCAAACACCATCACCTAGATGGTCAGAGGTTTGGCAGAAGCATATGTTCCCTTTAAGAAATTAATCTGCTGAGTTTGGTGGTTTCTTGGAGCTGCTGAGGATTGCCCCCAGGTCTTCGTACGTTCAACTAATGCTCTATTCCTCTGAGCTACATCCCCTTAGATTGCAAGTAGTTGCATTTGGGAATAGACAAAAAGTGAGCCGAGGAATAAAATCGCTGTTTAGCCCCCTAGCTTGCGAAATGTATTTTTCTCTCTCCCTGTTGGTCTAGTGGTAAGGATTCGGTTCTTTTACCACCGCGGCCTGGGTTTGATTCCCGCTCAGGGAATGACTTGCTTTTGGGTAAACACTAGGCATAAGTCAAAAACTTGGAACAACTGCAGAATAAGTTATACTCTTCTGAATCAGCGACCTAAGGACTGTTGCAATCTCGAGAACTCTCTGCTGCTCTACCAACATTCCTATCAAAGGTCAACAAGTGAAGATTTCTTCTCTCAGGGAAAGATATTTTTTTGTCAAGCACATGTCATGGTACACTGCTGTCAAAAAGTTGGTGTAAGCCACAAGAAAAAGTACAATCCTTCGAGCCGGATTTGAACCAGCGACCTAAGGATTACAGCAATTTCACCTACAGTCCTCCGCTCTACCAACTGAGCTATCGAAGGATAAAAAATGTAGTCAAACACCATCACCTAGATGGTCAGAGGTTTGGCAGAAGCATATGTTCCCTTTAAGAAATTAATCTGCTGAGTTTGGTGGTTTCTTGGAGCTGCTGAGGATTGCCCCCAGGTCTTCGTACGTTCAACTAATGCTCTATTCCTCTGAGCTACATCCCCTTAGATTGCAAGTAGTTGCATTTGGGAATAGACAAAAAGTGAGCCGAGGAATAAAATCGCTGTTTAGCCCCCTAGCTTGCGAAATGTATTTTTCTCTCTCCCTGTTGGTCTAGTGGTAAGGATTCGGTTCTTTTACCACCGCGGCCTGGGTTTGATTCCCGCTCAGGGAATGACTTGCTTTTGGGTAAACACTAGGCATAAGTCAAAAACTTGGAACAACTGCAGAATAAGTTATACTCTTCTGAATCAGCGACCTAAGGACTGTTGCAATCTCGAGAACTCTCTGCTGCTCTACCAACATTCCTATCAAAGGTCAACAAGTGAAGATTTCTTCTCTCAGGGAAAGATATTTTTTTGTCAAGCACATGTCATGGTACACTGCTGTCAAAAAGTTGGTGTAAGCCACAAGAAAAAGTACAATCCTTCGAGCCGGATTTGAACCAGCGACCTAAGGATTACAGCAATTTCACCTACAGTCCTCCGCTCTACCAACTGAGCTATCGAAGGATAAAAAATGTAGTCAAACACCATCACCTAGATGGTCAGAGGTTTGGCAGAAGCATATGTTCCCTTTAAGAAATTAATCTGATGAGTTTGGTGGTTTCTTGGAGCTGCTGAGGATATCCCCCAGGTCTTCGTACGTTCAACTAATGCTCTATTCCTCTGAGCTACATCCCCTTAGATTGCAAGTAGTTGCATTTGGAAATAGACAAAAAGTGAGCCGAGGAATAAAATCGCTGTTTAGCCCCCTAGCTTGCGAAATGTATTTTTCTCTCTCCCTGTTGGTCTAGTGGTAAGGATTCGGTTCTTTTACCACCGCGGCCTGGGTTTGATTCCCGCTCAGGGAATGACTTGCTTTTGGGTAAACACTAGGCATAAGTCAAAAACTTGGAACAACTGCAGAATAAGTTATACTCTTCTGAATCAGCGACCTAAGGACTGTTGCAATCTCGAGAACTCTCTGCTGCTCTACCAACATTCCTATCAAAGGTCAACAAGTGAAGATTTCTTCTCTCAGGGAAAGATATTTTTTTGTCAAGCACATGTCATGGTACACTGCTGTCAAAAAGTTGGTGTAAGCCACAAGAAAAAGTACAATCCTTCGAGCCGGATTTGAACCAGCGACCTAAGGATTACAGCAATTTCACCTACAGTCCTCCGCTCTACCAACTGAGCTATCGAAGGATAAAAAATGTAGTCAAACACCATCACCTAGATGGTCAGAGGTTTGGCAGAAGCATATGTTCCCTTTAAGAAATTAATCTGATGAGTTTGGTGGTTTCTTGGAGCTGCTGAGGATATCCCCCAGGTCTTCGTACGTTCAACTAATGCTCTATTCCTCTGAGCTACATCCCCTTAGATTGCAAGTAGTTGCATTTGGAAATAGACAAAAAGTGAGCCGAGGAATAAAATCGCTGTTTAGCCCCCTAGCTTGCGAAATGTATTTTTCTCTCTCCCTGTTGGTCTAGTGGTTAGGATTCGGTTCTTTTACCACCGCTGCCTGGGTTTGATTCCCGCTCAGGGAATGACTTGCTTTTGGGGAAACACTAGGCATAAGTCAAAAACTTGGCACAACTGCAGAAAAAGTTATACTCTTCTGAATCAGCGACCTAAGGACTGTTGCAATCTCGAGAACTCTCTGCTGCTCTACCAACATTCCTATCAAAGGTCAACAAGTGAAGATTTCTTCTCTCAGGGAAAGATATTTTTTTGTCAAGCACATGTCATGGTACACTGCTGTCAAAAAGTTGGTGTAAGCCACAAGAAAAAGTACAATCCTTCGAGCCGGATTTGAACCAGCGACCTAAGGATTACAGCAATTTCACCTACAGTCCTCCGCTCTACCAACTGAGCTATCGAAGGATAAAAAATGTAGTCAAACACCATCACCTAGATGGTCAGAGGTTTGGCAGAAGCATATGTTCCCTTTAAGAAATTAATCTGATGAGTTTGGTGGTTTCTTGGAGCTGCTGAGGATTGCCCCCAGGTCTTCGTACGTTCAACTAATGCTCTATTCCTCTGAGCTACATCCCCTTAGATTGCAAGTAGTTGCATTTGGGAATAGACAAAAAGTGAGCCGAGGAATAAAATCGCTGTTTAGCCCCCTAGCTTGCGAAATGTATTTTTCTCTCTCCCTGTTGGTCTAGTGGTAAGGATTCGGTTCTTTTACCACCGCGGCCTGGGTTTGATTCCCGCTCAGGGAATGACTTGCTTTTGGGTAAACACTAGGCATAAGTCAAAAACTTGGAACAACTGCAGAATAAGTTATACTCTTCTGAATCAGCGACCTAAGGACTGTTGCAATCTCGAGAACTCTCTGCTGCTCTACCAACATTCCTATCAAAGGTCAACAAGTGAAGATTTCTTCTCTCAGGGAAAGATATTTTTTTGTCAAGCACATGTCATGGTACACTGCTGTCAAAAAGTTGGTGTAAGCCACAAGAAAAAGTACAATCCTTCGAGCCGGATTTGAACCAGCGACCTAAGGATTACAGCAATTTCACCTACAGTCCTCCGCTCTACCAACTGAGCTATCGAAGGATAAAAAATGTAGTCAAACACCATCACCTAGATGGTCAGAGGTTTGGCAGAAGCATATGTTCCCTTTAAGAAATTAATCTGATGAGTTTGGTGGTTTCTTGGAGCTGCTGAGGATTGCCCCCAGGTCTTCGTACGTTCAACTAATGCTCTATTCCTCTGAGCTACATCCCCTTAGATTGCAAGTAGTTGCATTTGGGAATAGACAAAAAGTGAGCCGAGGAATAAAATCGCTGTTTAGCCCCCTAGCTTGCGAAATGTATTTTTCTCTCTCCCTGTTGGTCTAGTGGTAAGGATTCGGTTCTTTTACCACCGCGGCCTGGGTTTGATTCCCGCTCAGGGAATGACTTGCTTTTGGGTAAACACTAGGCATAAGTCAAAAACTTGGAACAACTGCAGAATAAGTTATACTCTTCTGAATCAGCGACCTAAGGACTGTTGCAATCTCGAGAACTCTCTGCTGCTCTACCAACATTCCTATCAAAGGTCAACAAGTGAAGATTTCTTCTCTCAGGGAAAGATATTTTTTTGTCAAGCACATGTCATGGTACACTGCTGTCAAAAAGTTGGTGTAAGCCACAAGAAAAAGTACAATCCTTCGAGCCGGATTTGAACCAGCGACCTAAGGATTACAGCAATTTCACCTACAGTCCTCCGCTCTACCAACTGAGCTATCGAAGGATAAAAAATGTAGTCAAACACCATCACCTAGATGGTCAGAGGTTTGGCAGAAGCATATGTTCCCTTTAAGAAATTAATCTGATGAGTTTGGTGGTTTCTTGGAGCTGCTGAGGATATCCCCCAGGTCTTCGTACGTTCAACTAATGCTCTATTCCTCTGAGCTACATCCCCTTAGATTGCAAGTAGTTGCATTTGGAAATAGACAAAAAGTGAGCCGAGGAATAAAATCGCTGTTTAGCCCCCTAGCTTGCGAAATGTATTTTTCTCTCTCCCTGTTGGTCTAGTGGTAAGGATTCGGTTCTTTTACCACCGCGGCCTGGGTTTGATTCCCGCTCAGGGAATGACTTGCTTTTGGGTAAACACTAGGCATAAGTCAAAAACTTGGAACAACTGCAGAATAAGTTATACTCTTCTGAATCAGCGACCTAAGGACTGTTGCAATCTCGAGAACTCTCTGCTGCTCTACCAACATTCCTATCAAAGGTCAACAAGTGAAGATTTCTTCTCTCAGGGAAAGATATTTTTTTGTCAAGCACATGTCATGGTACACTGCTGTCAAAAAGTTGGTGTAAGCCACAAGAAAAAGTACAATCCTTCGAGCCGGATTTGAACCAGCGACCTAAGGATTACAGCAATTTCACCTACAGTCCTCCGCTCTACCAACTGAGCTATCGAAGGATAAAAAATGTAGTCAAACACCATCACCTAGATGGTCAGAGGTTTGGCAGAAGCATATGTTCCCTTTAAGAAATTAATCTGATGAGTTTGGTGGTTTCTTGGAGCTGCTGAGGATATCCCCCAGGTCTTCGTACGTTCAACTAATGCTCTATTCCTCTGAGCTACATCCCCTTAGATTGCAAGTAGTTGCATTTGGAAATAGACAAAAAGTGAGCCGAGGAATAAAATCGCTGTTTAGCCCCATAGCTTGCGAAATGTATTTTTCTCTCTCCCTGTTGGTCTAGTGGTTAGGATTCGGTTCTTTTACCACCGCTGCCTGGGTTTGATTCCCGCTCAGGGAATGACTTGCTTTTGGGGAAACACTAGGCATAAGTCAAAAACTTGGCACAACTGCAGAAAAAGTTATACTCTTCTGAATCAGCGACCTAAGGACTGTTGCAATCTCGAGAACTCTCTGCTGCTCTACCAACATTCCTATCAAAGGTCAACAAGTGAAGATTTCTTCTCTCAGGGAAAGATATTTTTTTGTCAAGCACATGTCATGGTTCACTGCTGTCAAAAAGTTGCCGTAAGCCACAAGAAAAAGTACAATCCTTCGAGCCGGATTTGAACAAGCGACCTAAGGATTACAGCAATTTCACCTACAGTCCTCCGCTCTACCAACTGAGCTATCGAAGGATAAAAAATGTAGTCAAACACCATCACCTAGATGGTCAGAGGTTTGGCAGAAGCATATGTTCCCTTTAAGAAATTAATCTGCTGAGTTTGGTGGTTTCTTGGAGCTGCTGAGGATTGCCCCCAGGTCTTCGTACGTTCAACTAATGCTCTATTCCTCTGAGCTACATCCCCTTAGATTGCAAGTAGTTGCATTTGGGAATAGACAAAAAGTGAGCCAAGGAATAAAATCGCTGTTTAGCCCCCTAGCTTGCGAAATGTATTTTTCTCTCTCCCTGTTGGTCTAGTGGTAAGGATTCGGTTCTTTTACCACCGCGGCCTGGGTTTGATTCCCGCTCAGGGAATGACTTGCTTTTGGGTAAACACTAGGCATAAGTCAAAAACTTGGAACAACTGCAGAATAAGTTATACTCTTCTGAATCAGCGACCTAAGGACTGTTGCAATCTCGAGAACTCTCTGCTGCTCTACCAACATTCCTATCAAAGGTCAACAAGTGAAGATTTCTTCTCTCAGGGAAAGATATTTTTTTGTCAAGCACATGTCATGGTACACTGCTGTCAAAAAGTTGGTGTAAGCCACAAGAAAAAGTACAATCCTTCGAGCCGGATTTGAACCAGCGACCTAAGGATTACAGCAATTTCACCTACAGTCCTCCGCTCTACCAACTGAGCTATCGAAGGATAAAAAATGTAGTCAAACACCATCACCTAGATGGTCAGAGGTTTGGCAGAAGCATATGTTCCCTTTAAGAAATTAATCTGATGAGTTTGGTGGTTTCTTGGAGCTGCTGAGGATTGCCCCCAGGTCTTCGTACGTTCAACTAATGCTCTATTCCTCTGAGCTACATCCCCTTAGATTGCAAGTAGTTGCATTTGGGAATAGACAAAAAGTGAGCCGAGGAATAAAATCGCTGTTTAGCCCCCTAGCTTGCGAAATGTATTTTTCTCTCTCCCTGTTGGTCTAGTGGTAAGGATTCGGTTCTTTTACCACCGCGGCCTGGGTTTGATTCCCGCTCAGGGAATGACTTGCTTTTGGGTAAACACTAGGCATAAGTCAAAAACTTGGAACAACTGCAGAATAAGTTATACTCTTCTGAATCAGCGACCTAAGGACTGTTGCAATCTCGAGAACTCTCTGCTGCTCTACCAACATTCCTATCAAAGGTCAACAAGTGAAGATTTCTTCTCTCAGGGAAAGATATTTTTTTGTCAAGCACATGTCATGGTACACTGCTGTCAAAAAGTTGGTGTAAGCCACAAGAAAAAGTACAATCCTTCGAGCCGGATTTGAACCAGCGACCTAAGGATTACAGCAATTTCACCTACAGTCCTCCGCTCTACCAACTGAGCTATCGAAGGATAAAAAATGTAGTCAAACACCATCACCTAGATGGTCAGAGGTTTGGCAGAAGCATATGTTCCCTTTAAGAAATTAATCTGATGAGTTTGGTGGTTTCTTGGAGCTGCTGAGGATATCCCCCAGGTCTTCGTACGTTCAACTAATGCTCTATTCCTCTGAGCTACATCCCCTTAGATTGCAAGTAGTTGCATTTGGAAATAGACAAAAAGTGAGCCGAGGAATAAAATCGCTGTTTAGCCCCATAGCTTGCAAAATGTATTTTTCTCTCTCCCTGTTGGTCTAGTGGTTAGGATTCGGTTCTTTTACCACCGCTGCCTGGGTTTGATTCCCGCTCAGGGAATGACTTGCTTTTGGGGAAACACTAGGCATAAGTCAAAAACTTGGCACAACTGCAGAAAAAGTTATACTCTTCTGAATCAGCGACCTAAGGACTGTTGCAATCTCGAGAACTCTCTGCTGCTCTACCAACATTCCTATCAAAGGTCAACAAGTGAAGATTTCTTCTCTCAGGGAAAGATATTTTTTTGTCAAGCACATGTCATGGTACACTGCTGTCAAAAAGTTGGCGTAAGCCACAAGAAAAAGTACAATCCTTCGAGCCGGATTTGAACCAGCGACCTAAGGATTACAGCAATTTCACCTACAGTCCTCCGCTCTACCAACTGAGCTATCGAAGGATAAAAAATGTAGTCAAACACCATCACCTAGATGGTCAGAGGTTTGGCAGAAGCATATGTTCCCTTTAAGAAATTAATCTGCTGAGTTTGGTGGTTTCTTGGAGCTGCTGAGGATTGCCCCCAGGTCTTCGTACGTTCAACTAATGCTCTATTCCTCTGAGCTACATCCCCTTAGATTGCAAGTAGTTGCATTTGGGAATAGACAAAAAGTGAGCCGAGGAATAAAATCGCTGTTTAGCCCCCTAGCTTGCGAAATGTATTTTTCTCTCTCCCTGTTGGTCTAGTGGTAAGGATTCGGTTCTTTTACCACCGCGGCCTGGGTTTGATTCCCGCTCAGGGAATGACTTGCTTTTGGGTAAACACTAGGCATAAGTCAAAAACTTGGAACAACTGCAGAATAAGTTATACTCTTCTGAATCAGCGACCTAAGGACTGTTGCAATCTCGAGAACTCTCTGCTGCTCTACCAACATTCCTATCAAAGGTCAACAAGTGAAGATTTCTTCTCTCAGGGAAAGATATTTTTTTGTCAAGCACATGTCATGGTACACTGCTGTCAAAAAGTTGCCGTAAGCCACAAGAAAAAGTACAATCCTTCGAGCCGGATTTGAACCAGCGACCTAAGGATTACAGCAATTTCACCTACAGTCCTCCGCTCTACCAACTGAGCTATCGAAGGATAAAAAATGTAGTCAAACGCCATCACCTAGATGGTCAGAGGTTTGGCAGAAGCATATGTTCCCTTTAAGAAATTAATCTGCTGAGTTTGGTGGTTTCTTGGAGCTGCTGAGGATTGCCCCCAGGTCTTCGTACGTTCAACTAATGCTCTATTCCTCTGAGCTACATCCCCTTAGATTGCAAGTAGTTGCATTTGGGAATAGACAAAAAGTGAGCCGAGGAATAAAATCGCTGTTTAGCCCCCTAGCTTGCGAAATGTATTTTTCTCTCTCCCTGTTGGTCTAGTGGTAAGGATTCGGTTCTTTTACCACCGCGGCCTGGGTTTGATTCCCGCTCAGGGAATGACTTGCTTTTGGGCACAAACACTAGGCATAAGTCAAAAACTTGGAACAACTGCAGAAAAAGTTATACTCTTCTGAATCAGCGACCTAAGGACTGTAGCAATCTCGAGAACTCTCTGCTGCTCTACCAACATTCCTATCAAAGGTCAACAAGTGAAGATTTCTTCTCTCAGGGAAAGATATTTTTTTGTCAAGCACATGTCATGGTACACTGCTGTCAAAAAGTTGGTGTAAGCCACAAGAAAAAGTACAATCCTTCGAGCCGGATTTGAACCAGCGACCTAAGGATTACAGCAATTTCACCTACAGTCCTCCACTCTACCAACTGAGCTATCGAAGGATAAAAAATGTAGTCAAACACCATCACCTAGATGGTCAGAGGTTTGGCAGAAGCATATGTTCCCTTTAAGAAATTAATCTGCTGAGTTTGGTGGTTTCTTGGAGCTGCTGAGGATTGCCCCCAGGTCTTCGTACGTTCAACTAATGCTCTAGTCCTCTGAGCTACATCCCCTTAGATTGCAAGTAGTTGCATTTGGGAATAGACAAAAAGTGAGCCGAGGAATAAAATCGCTGTTTAGCCCCCTAGCTTGCGAAATGTATTTTTCTCTCTCCCTGTTGGTCTAGTGGTAAGGATTCGGTTCTTTTACCACCGCGGCCTGGGTTTGATTCCCGCTCAGGGAATGACTTGCTTTTGGGTAAACACTAGGCATAAGTCAAAAACTTGGAACAACTGCAGAATAAGTTATACTCTTCTGAATCAGCGACCTAAGGACTGTTGCAATCTCGAGAACTCTCTGCTGCTCTACCAACATTCCTATCAAAGGTCAACAAGTGAAGATTTCTTCTCTCAGGGAAAGATATTTTTTTGTCAAGCACATGTCATGGTACACTGCTGTCAAAAAGTTGGTGTAAGCCACAAGAAAAAGTACAATCCTTCGAGCCGGATTTGAACCAGCGACCTAAGGATTACAGCAATTTCACCTACAGTCCTCCGCTCTACCAACTGAGCTATCGAAGGATAAAAAATGTAGTCAAACACCATCACCTAGATGGTCAGAGGTTTGGCAGAAGCATATGTTCCCTTTAAGAAATTAATCTGATGAGTTTGGTGGTTTCTTGGAGCTGCTGAGGATATCCCCCAGGTCTTCGTACGTTCAACTAATGCTCTATTCCTCTGAGCTACATCCCCTTAGATTGCAAGTAGTTGCATTTGGAAATAGACAAAAAGTGAGCCGAGGAATAAAATCGCTGTTTAGCCCCCTAGCTTGCGAAATGTATTTTTCTCTCTCCCTGTTGGTCTAGTGGTAAGGATTCGGTTCTTTTACCACCGCGGCCTGGGTTTGATTCCCGCTCAGGGAATGACTTGCTTTTGGGGAAACACTAGGCATAAGTCAAAAACTTGGCACAACTGCAGAAAAAGTTATACTCTTCTGAATCAGCGACCTAAGGACTGTTGCAATCTCGAGAACTCTCTGCTGCTCTACCAACATTCCTATCAAAGGTCAACAAGTGAAGATTTCTTCTCTCAGGGAAAGATATTTTTTTGTCAAGCACATGTCATGGTACACTGCTGTCAAAAAGTTGGTGTAAGCCACAAGAAAAAGTACAATCCTTCGAGCCGGATTTGAACCAGCGACCTAAGGATTACAGCAATTTCACCTACAGTCCTCCGCTCTACCAACTGAGCTATCGAAGGATAAAAAATGTAGTCAAACACCATCACCTAGATGGTCAGAGGTTTGGCAGAAGCATATGTTCCCTTTAAGAAATTAATCTGATGAGTTTGGTGGTTTCTTGGAGCTGCTGAGGATTGCCCCCAGGTCTTCGTACGTTCAACTAATGCTCTATTCCTCTGAGCTACATCCCCTTAGATTGCAAGTAGTTGCATTTGGAAATAGACAAAAAGTGAGCCGAGGAATAAAATCGCTGTTTAGCCCCCTAGCTTGCGAAATGTATTTTTCTCTCTCCCTGTTGGTCTAGTGGTAAGGATTCGGTTCTTTTACCACCGCGGCCTGGGTTTGATTCCCGCTCAGGGAATGACTTGCTTTTGGGGAAACACTAGGCATAAGTCAAAAACTTGGAACAACTGCAGAAAAAGTTATACTCTTCTGAATCAGCGACCTAAGGACTGTTGCAATCTCGAGAGCTCTCTGCTGCTCTACCAAAATTCCTATCAAAGGTCAACAAGTGAAGATTTCTTCTCTCAGGGAAAGATATTTTTTTGTCAAGCACATGTCATGGTACACTGCTGTCAAAAAGTTGGCGTAAGCCACAAGAAAAAGTACAATCCTTCGAGCCGGATTTGAACCAGCGACCTAAGGATTACAGCAATTTCAACCTACAGTCCTCCGCTCTACCAACTGAGCTATCGAAGGATAGAAAATGTAGTCAAACGCCATCACCTAGATGGTCAGAGGTTTGGCAGAAGCATATGTTCCCTTTAAGAAATTAATCTGCTGAGTTTGGTGGCTTCTTGGAGCTGCTAAGGATTGCCCCCAGGTCTTCGTACGTTCAACTAATGCTCTATTCCTCTGAGCTACATCCCCTTAGATTGCAAGTAGTTGCATTTGGAAATAGACAAAAAGTGAGCCGAGGAATAAAATCGCTGTTTAGCCCCATAGCTTGCAAAATGTATTTTTCTCTCTCCCTGTTGGTCTAGTGGTTAGGATTCGGTTCTTTTACCACCGCTGCCTGGGTTTGATTCCCGCTCAGGGAATGACTTGCTTTTGGGGAAACACTAGGCATAAGTCAAAAACTTGGCACAACTGCAGAAAAAGTTATACTCTTCTGAATCAGCGACCTAAGGACTGTTGCAATCTCGAGAACTCTCTACTGCTCTACCAACATTCCTATCAAAGGTCAACAAGTGAAGATTTCTTCTCTCAGGGAAAGATATTTTTTTGTCAAGCACATGTCATGGTTCACTGCTGTCAAAAAGTTGCCGTAAGCCACAAGAAAAAGTACAATCCTTCGAGCCGGATTTGAACCAGCGACCTAAGGATTACAGCAACTTCACCTACAGTCCTCCGCTCTACCAACTGAGCTATCGAAGGATAAAAAATGTAGTCAAACACCATCACCTAGATGGTCAGAGGTTTGGCAGAAGCATATGTTCCCTTTAAGAAATTAATCTGATGAGTTTGGTGGTTTCTTGGAGCTGCTGAGGATTGCCCCCAGGTCTTCGTACGTTCAACTAATGCTCTATTCCTCTGAGCTACATCCCCTTAGATTGCAAGTAGTTGCATTTGGAAATAGACAAAAAGTGAGCCGAGGAATAAAATCGCTGTTTAGCCCCCTAGCTTGCGAAATGTATTTTTCTCTCTCCCTGTTGGTCTAGTGGTTAGGATTCGGTTCTTTTACCACCGCTGCCTGGGTTTGATTCCCGCTCAGGGAATGACTTGCTTTTGGGGAAACACTAGGCATAAGTCAAAAACTTGGCACAACTGCAGAAAAAGTTATACTCTTCTGAATCAGCGACCTAAGGACTGTTGAAATCTCGAGAACTCTCTACTGCTCTACCAACATTCCTATCAAAGGTCAACAAGTGAAGATTTCTTCTCTCAGGGAAAGATATTTTTTTGTCAAGCACATGTCATGGTACACTGCTGTCAAAAAGTTGGCGTAAGCCACAAGAAAAAGTACAATCCTTCGAGCCGGATTTGAACCAGCGACCTAAGGATTACAGCAATTTCACCTACAGTCCTCCGCTCTACCAACTGAGCTATCGAAGGATAAAAAATGTAGTCAAACGCCATCACCTAGATGGTCAGAGGTTTGGCAGAAGCATATGTTCCCTTTAAGAAATTAATCTGCTGAGTTTGGTGGCTTCTTGGAGCTGCTAAGGATTGCCCCCAGGTCTTCGTACGTTCAACTAATGCTCTATTCCTCTGAGCTACATCCCCTTAGATTGCAAGTAGTTGCATTTGGAAATAGACAAAAAGTGAGCCGAGGAATAAAATCGCTGTTTAGCCCCCTAGCTTGCGAAATGTATTTTTCTCTCTCCCTGTTGGTCTAGTGGTAAGGATTCGGTTCTTTTACCACCGCTGCCTGGGTTTGATTCCCGCTCAGGGAATGACTTGCTTTTGGGGAAACACTAGGCATAAGTCAAAAACTTGGCACAACTGCAGAAAAAGTTATACTCTTCTGAATCAGCGACCTAAGGACTGTTGCAATCTCGAGAACTCTCTACTGCTCTACCAACATTCCTATCAAAGGTCAACAAGTGAAGATTTCTTCTCTCAGGGAAAGATATTTTTTTGTCAAGCACATGTCATGGTACACTGCTGTCAAAAAGTTGGCGTAAGCCACAAGAAAAAGTACAATCCTTCGAGCCGGATTTGAACCAGCGACCTAAGGATTACAGCAATTTCACCTACAGTCCTCCGCTCTACCAACTGAGCTATCGAAGGATAGAAAATGTAGTCAAACGCCATCACCTAGATGGTCAGAGGTTTGGCAGAAGCATATGTTCCCTTTAAGAAATTAATCTGCTGAGTTTGGTGGCTTCTTGGAGCTGCTAAGGATTGCCCCCAGGTCTTCGTACGTTCAACTAATGCTCTATTCCTCTGAGCTACATCCCCTTAGATTGCAAGTAGTTGCATTTGGAAATAGACAAAAAGTGAGCCGAGGAATAAAATCGCTGTTTAGCCCCCTAGCTTGCGAAATGTATTTTTCTCTCTCCCTGTTGGTCTAGTGGTAAGGATTCGGTTCTTTTACCACCGCGGCCTGGGTTTGATTCCCGCTCAGGGAATGACTTGCTTTTGGGGAAACACTAGGCATAAGTCAAAAACTTGGCACAACTGCAGAAAAAGTTATACTCTTCTGAATCAGCGACCTAAGGACTGTTGAAATCTCGAGAACTCTCTGCTGCTCTACCAACATTCCTATCAAAGGTCAACAAGTGAAGATTTCTTCTCTCAGGGAAAGATATTTTTTTGTCAAGCACATGTCATGGTACACTGCTGTCAAAAAGTTGGCGTAAGCCACAAGAAAAAGTACAATCCTTCGAGCCGGATTTGAACCAGCGACCTAAGGATTACAGCAATTTCACCTACAGTCCTCCGCTCTACCAACTGAGCTATCGAAGGATAAAAAATGTAGTCAAACACCATCACCTAGATGGTCAGAGGTTTGGCAGAAGCATATGTTCCCTTTAAGAAATTAATCTGCTGAGTTTGGTGGTTTCTTGGAGCTGCTGAGGATTGCCCCCAGGTCTTCGTACGTTCAACTAATGCTCTATTCCTCTGAGCTACATCCCCTTAGATTGCAAGTAGTTGCATTTGGAAATAGACAAAAAGTGAGCCGAGGAATAAAATCGCTGTTTAGCCCCCTAGCTTGCGAAATGTATTTTTCTCTCTCCCTGTTGGTCTAGTGGTAAGGATTCGGTTCTTTTACCACCGCGGCCTGGGTTTGATTCCCGCTCAGGGAATGACTTGCTTTTGGGGAAACACTAGGCATAAGTCAAAAACTTGGAACAACTGCAGAATAAGTTATACTCTTCTGAATCAGCGACCTAAGGACTGTTGCAATCTCGAGAACTCTCTGCTGCTCTACCAACATTCCTATCAAAGGTCAACAAGTGAAGATTTCTTCTCTCAGGGAAAGATATTTTTTTGTCAAGCACATGTCATGGTACACTGCTGTCAAAAAGTTGCCGTAAGCCACAAGAAAAAGTACAATCCTTCGAGCCGGATTTGAACCAGCGACCTAAGGATTACAGCAATTTCACCTACAGTCCTCCGCTCTACCAACTGAGCTATCGAAGGATAAAAAATGTAGTCAAACACCATCACCTAGATGGTCAGAGGTTTGGCAGAAGCATATGTTCCCTTTAAGAAATTAATCTGATGAGTTTGGTGGTTTCTTGGAGCTGCTGAGGATTGCCCCCAGGTCTTCGTACGTTCAACTAATGCTCTATTCCTCTGAGCTACATCCCCTTAGATTGCAAGTAGTTGCATTTGGGAATAGACAAAAAGTGAGCCGAGGAATAAAATCGCTGTTTAGCCCCCTAGCTTGCGAAATGTATTTTTCTCTCTCCCTGTTGGTCTAGTGGTTAGGATTCGGTTCTTTTACCACCGCTGCCTGGGTTTGATTCCCGCTCAGGGAATGACTTGCTTTTGGGTAAACACTAGGCATAAGTCAAAAACTTGGCACAACTGCAGAAAAAGTTATACTCTTCTGAATCAGCGACCTAAGGACTGTTGCAATCTCGAGAACTCTCTGCTGCTCTACCAACATTCCTATCAAAGGTCAACAAGTGAAGATTTCTTCTCTCAGGGAAAGATATTTTTTTGTCAAGCACATGTCATGGTACACTGCTGTCAAAAAGTTGGCGTAAGCCACAAGAAAAAGTACAATCCTTCGAGCCGGATTTGAACCAGCGACCTAAGGATTACAGCAATTTCACCTACAGTCCTCCGCTCTACCAACTGAGCTATCGAAGGATAAAAAATGTAGTCAAACACCATCACCTAGATGGTCAGAGGTTTGGCAGAAGCATATGTTCCCTTTAAGAAATTAATCTGCTGAGTTTGGTGGTTTCTTGGAGCTGCTGAGGATTGCCCCCAGGTCTTCGTACGTTCAACTAATGCTCTATTCCTCTGAGCTACATCCCCTTAGATTGCAAGTAGTTGCATTTGGGAATAGACAAAAAGTGAGCCGAGGAATAAAATCGCTGTTTAGCCCCCTAGCTTGCGAAATGTATTTTTCTCTCTCCCTGTTGGTCTAGTGGTAAGGATTCGGTTCTTTTACCACCGCGGCCTGGGTTTGATTCCCGCTCAGGGAATGACTTGCTTTTGGGTAAACACTAGGCATAAGTCAAAAACTTGGAACAACTGCAGAATAAGTTATACTCTTCTGAGTCAGCGACATACGGACTGTTGCAATCTCGAGAACTCTCTGCTGCTCTACCAACATTCCTATCAAAGGTCAACAAGTGAAGATTTCTTCTCTCAGGGAAAGATATTTTTTTGTCAAGCACATGTCATGGTACACTGCTGTCAATAAGTTGCCGTAAGCCACAAGAAAAAGTACAATCCTTCGAGCCGGATTTGAACCAGCGACCTAAGGATTACAGCAATTTCACCTACAGTCCTCCACTCTACCAACTGAGCTATCGAAGGATAAAAAATGTAGTCAAACGCCATCACCTAGATGGTCAGAGGTTTGGCAGAAGCATATGTTCCCTTTAAGAAATTAATCTGCTGAGTTTGGTGGTTTCTTGGAGCTGCTAAGGATTGCCCCCAGGTCTTCGTACGTTCAACTAATGCTCTATTCCTCTGAGCTACATCCCCTTAGATTGCAAGTAGTTGCATTTGGGAATAGACAAAAAGTGAGCCGAGGAATAAAATCGCTGTTTAGCCCCCTAGCTTGCGAAATGTATTTTTCTCTCTCCCTGTTGGTCTAGTGGTAAGGATTCGGTTCTTTTACCACCGCGGCCTGGGTTTGATTCCCGCTCAGGGAATGACTTGCTTTTGGGTAAACACTAGGCATAAGTCAAAAACTTGGAACAACTGCAGAATAAGTTATACTCTTCTGAATCAGCGACCTAAGGACTGTTGCAATCTCGAGAACTCTCTGCTGCTCTACCAACATTCCTATCAAAGGTCAACAAGTGAAGATTTCTTCTCTCAGGGAAAGATATTTTTTTGTCAAGCACATGTCATGGTACACTGCTGTCAAAAAGTTGGCGTAAGCCACAAGAAAAAGTACAATCCTTCGAGCCGGATTTGAACCAGCGACCTAAGGATTACAGCAATTTCACCTACAGTCCTCCGCTCTACCAACTGAGCTATCGAAGGATAAAAAATGTAGTCAAACGCCATCACCTAGATGGTCAGAGGTTTGGCAGAAGCATATGTTCCCTTTAAGAAATTAATCTGCTGAGTTTGGTGGTTTCTTGGAGCTGCTAAGGATTGCCCCCAGGTCTTCGTACGTTCAACTAATGCTCTATTCCTCTGAGCTACATCCCCTTAGATTGCAAGTAGTTGCATTTGGGAATAGACAAAAAGTGAGCCGAGGAATAAAATCGCTGTTTAGCCCCCTAGCTTGCGAAATGTATTTTTCTCTCTCCCTGTTGGTCTAGTGGTAAGTATTCGGTTCTTTTACCACCGCGGCCTGGGTTTGATTCCCGCTCAGCATTCCTCTTCATTCCTATCAAAGGTCAACAAGTGAAGATTTCTTCTCTCAGGGAAAGATATTTTTTGTCAAGCACATGTCATGGTACACTGCTGTCAAAAAGTTGACTGTTGGTCTAGTGGTTAGGATTCGGTTCTTTTACCACCGCTGCCTGGGTTTGATTCCCGCTCAGGGAATGACTTGCTTTTGGGGAAACACTAGGCATAAGTCAAAAACTTGGCACAACTGCAGAAAAAGTTATACTCTTCTGAATCAGCGACCTAAGGACTGTTGCAATCTCGAGAACTCTCTGCTGCTCTACCAACATTCCTATCAAAGGTCAACAAGTGAAGATTTCTTCTCTCAGAGAAATATATTTTTTTGTCAAGCACATGTCATGGTACACTGCTGTCAAAAAGTTGGCGTAAGCCACAAGAAAAAGTACAATCCTTCGAGCCGGATTTGAACAAGCGAACTAAGGATTAGAGCAATTTCACCTACAGTCCTCCGCTCTACCAACTGAGTTATCGAAGGATAAAAAATGTAGTCAAACACCATCACCTAGATGGTCAGAGGTTTGGCAGAAGCATATGTTCCCTTTAAGAAATTAATCTGCTGAGTTTGGTGGTTTCTTGGAGCTGCTGAGGATTGCCCCCAGGTCTTCGTACGTTCAACTAATGCTCTATTCCTCTGAGCTACATCCCCTTAGATTGCAAGTAGTTGCATTTGGGAATAGACAAAAAGTGAGCCGAGGAATAAAATCGCTGTTTAGCCCCCTAGCTTGCGAAATGTATTTTTCTCTCTCCCTGTTGGTCTAGTGGTAAGGATTCGGTTCTTTTACCACCGCGGCCTGGGTTTGATTCCCGCTCAGGGAATGACTTGCTTTTGGGTAAACACTAGGCATAAGTCAAAAACTTGGAACAACTGCAGAATAAGTTATACTCTTCTGAATCAGCGACCTAAGGACTGTTGCAATCTCGAGAACTCTCTGCTGCTCTACCAACATTCCTATCAAAGGTCAACAAGTGAAGATTTCTTCTCTCAGGGAAAGATATTTTTTTGTCAAGCACATGTCATGGTACACTGCTGTCAAAAAGTTGGTGTAAGCCACAAGAAAAAGTACAATCCTTCGAGCCGGATTTGAACCAGCGACCTAAGGATTACAGCAATTTCACCTACAGTCCTCCGCTCTACCAACTGAGCTATCGAAGGATAAAAAATGTAGTCAAACACCATCACCTAGATGGTCAGAGGTTTGGCAGAAGCATATGTTCCCTTTAAGAAATTAATCTGATGAGTTTGGTGGTTTCTTGGAGCTGCTGAGGATTGCCCCCAGGTCTTCGTACGTTCAACTAATGCTCTATTCCTCTGAGCTACATCCCCTTAGATTGCAAGTAGTTGCATTTGGGAATAGACAAAAAGTGAGCCGAGGAATAAAATCGCTGTTTAGCCCCCTAGCTTGCGAAATGTATTTTTCTCTCTCCCTGTTGGTCTAGTGGTAAGGATTCGGTTCTTTTACCACCGCGGCCTGGGTTTGATTCCCGCTCAGGGAATGACTTGCTTTTGGGTAAACACTAGGCATAAGTCAAAAACTTGGAACAACTGCAGAATAAGTTATACTCTTCTGAATCAGCGACCTAAGGACTGTTGCAATCTCGAGAACTCTCTGCTGCTCTACCAACATTCCTATCAAAGGTCAACAAGTGAAGATTTCTTCTCTCAGGGAAAGATATTTTTTTGTCAAGCACATGTCATGGTACACTGCTGTCAAAAAGTTGGTGTAAGCCACAAGAAAAAGTACAATCCTTCGAGCCGGATTTGAACCAGCGACCTAAGGATTACAGCAATTTCACCTACAGTCCTCCGCTCTACCAACTGAGCTATCGAAGGATAAAAAATGTAGTCAAACACCATCACCTAGATGGTCAGAGGTTTGGCAGAAGCATATGTTCCCTTTAAGAAATTAATCTGATGAGTTTGGTGGTTTCTTGGAGCTGCTGAGGATATCCCCCAGGTCTTCGTACGTTCAACTAATGCTCTATTCCTCTGAGCTACATCCCCTTAGATTGCAAGTAGTTGCATTTGGAAATAGACAAAAAGTGAGCCGAGGAATAAAATCGCTGTTTAGCCCCCTAGCTTGCGAAATGTATTTTTCTCTCTCCCTGTTGGTCTAGTGGTAAGGATTCGGTTCTTTTACCACCGCGGCCTGGGTTTGATTCCCGCTCAGGGAATGACTTGCTTTTGGGTAAACACTAGGCATAAGTCAAAAACTTGGAACAACTGCAGAATAAGTTATACTCTTCTGAATCAGCGACCTAAGGACTGTTGCAATCTCGTGAACTCTCTGCTGCTCTACCAACATTCCTATCAAAGGTCAACAAGTGAAGATTTCTTCTCTCAGGGAAAGATATTTTTTTGTCAAGCACATGTCATGGTACACTGCTGTCAAAAAGTTGGTGTAAGCCACAAGAAAAAGTACAATCCTTCGAGCCGGATTTGAACCAGCGACCTAAGGATTACAGCAATTTCACCTACAGTCCTCCGCTCTACCAACTGAGCTATCGAAGGATAAAAAATGTAGTCAAACACCATCACCTAGATGGTCAGAGGTTTGGCAGAAGCATATGTTCCCTTTAAGAAATCAATCTGATGAGTTTGGTGGTTTCTTGGAGCTGCTGAGGATATCCCCCAGGTCTTCGTATGTTCAACTAATGCTCTATTCCTCTGAGCTACATCCCCTTAGATTGCAAGTAGTTGCATTTGGAAATAGACAAAAAGTGAGCCGAGGAATAAAATCGCTGTTTAGCCCCATAGCTTGCGAAATGTATTTTTCTCTCTCCCTGTTGGTCTAGTGGTTAGGATTCGGTTCTTTTACCACCGCTGCCTGGGTTTGATTCCCGCTCAGGGAATGACTTGCTTTTGGGGAAACACTAGGCATAAGTCAAAAACTTGGCACAACTGCAGAAAAAGTTATACTCTTCTGAATCAGCGACCTAAGGACTGTTGCAATCTCGAGAACTCTCTACTGCTCTACCAACATTCCTATCAAAGGTCAACAAGTGAAGATTTCTTCTCTCAGGGAAAGATATTTTTTTGTCAAGCACATGTCATGGTTCACTGCTGTCAAAAAGTTGCCGTAAGCCACAAGAAAAAGTACAATCCTTCAAGCCGGATTTGAACAAGCGACCTAAGGATTAGAGCAATTTCACCTACAGTCCTCCGCTCTACCAACTGAGTTATCGAAGGATAAAAAATGTAGTCAAACACCATCACCTAGATGGTTAGAGGTTTGGCAGAAGCATATGTTCCCTTTAAGAAATTAATCTGCTGAGTTTGGTGGTTTCTTGGAGCTGCTGAGGATTGCCCCCAGGTCTTCGTACGTTCAACTAATGCTCTATTCCTCTGAGCTACATCCCCTTAGATTGCAAGTAGTTGCATTTGGGAATAGACAAAAAGTGAGCCAAGGAATAAAATCGCTGTTTAGCCCCCTAGCTTGCGAAATGTATTTTTCTCTCTCCCTGTTGGTCTAGTGGTAAGGATTCGGTTCTTTTACCACCGCGGCCTGGGTTTGATTCCCGCTCAGGGAATGACTTGCTTTTGGGTAAACACTAGGCATAAGTCAAAAACTTGGAACAACTGCAGAATAAGTTATACTCTTCTGAATCAGCGACCTAAGGACTGTTGCAATCTCGAGAACTCTCTGCTGCTCTACCAACATTCCTATCAAAGGTCAACAAGTGAAGATTTCTTCTCTCAGGGAAAGATATTTTTTTGTCAAGCACATGTCATGGTACACTGCTGTCAAAAAGTTGGTGTAAGCCACAAGAAAAAGTACAATCCTTCGAGCCGGATTTGAACCAGCGACCTAAGGATTACAGCAATTTCACCTACAGTCCTCCGCTCTACCAACTGAGCTATCGAAGGATAAAAAATGTAGTCAAACACCATCACCTAGATGGTCAGAGGTTTGGCAGAAGCATATGTTCCCTTTAAGAAATTAATCTGCTGAGTTTGGTGGTTTCTTGGAGCTGCTGAGGATTGCCCCCAGGTCTTCGTACGTTCAACTAATGCTCTATTCCTCTGAGCTACATCCCCTTAGATTGCAAGTAGTTGCATTTGGGAATAGACAAAAAGTGAGCCGAGGAATAAAATCGCTGTTTAGCCCCCTAGCTTGCGAAATGTATTTTTCTCTCTCCCTGTTGGTCTAGTGGTAAGAATTCGGTGCTTTTACCACCGCGGCCTGGGTTTGATTCCCGCTCAGGGAATGACTTGCTTTTGGGTAAACACTAGGCATAAGTCAAAAACTTGGAACAACTGCAGAATAAGTTATACTCTTCTGAATCAGCGACCTAAGGACTGTTGCAA
>NW_027261065.1:0-12500 GCF_045791955.1 Oncorhynchus clarkii lewisi
TGACAATAATGAAAGCCAGAAAGAAATAATGAAAGAGCCATTTTTACTGTGAGATATTTATTGCATTTCCATGACTGCTCAAATCGTGTTTCCTCATGGGTCTCTCTCGTCCCTCTGCACCACACTCACGGTGGGCAAAATGTTTGGAACATCGAATCGCACCATCAAAATCGCAGTACATATAGAATCGTGAGAATCGCAATACATATCGTATCGGCACCTAAGTATCGAGATATCGTATTGTGAGGTCTCTGGTGACTCAATACATGTCGTATTGTGAGGTCTCTGGTGACTCAATACATATCGTATTGTGAGGTCTCTGGTGACTCAATACATATCGTATTGTGAGGTCTCTGGTGACTCAATACATATCGTATTGTGAGGTCCCTGGTGACTCAATACATATCGTATTGTGAGGTCTCTGGTGACTCAATACATATCGTATTGTGAGGTCCCTGGTGACTCAATACATATCGTATTGTGAGGTCTCTGGTGACTCAATACATATCGTATTGTGAGGTCTCTGGTGACTCAATACATATCGTATTGTGAGGTCTTTGGTGACTCAATACATATCGTATTGTGAGGTCTCTGGTGACTCAATACATATCGTATTGTGAGGTCTCTGGTGACTCAATACATATCGTATTGTGAGGTCCCTGGTGACTCAATACATGTCGTATTGTGAGGTCCCTGGTGACTCAATACATATCGTATTGTGAGGTCTCTGGTGACTCAATACATATCGTATTGTGAGGTCTCTGGTGACTCAATACATATCGTATTGTGAGGTCCCTGGTGATTCAATACTTATCGTATTGTGAGGTCTCTGGTGACTCAATACATATCGTATTGTGAGGTCCCTGGTGATTCAATACTTATCGTATTGTGAGGTCCCTGGTGACTCAATACATATCGTATTGTGAGGTCTCTGGTGACTCAATACATATCGTATTGTGAGGTCCCTGGTGACTCAATACATATCGTATTGTGAGGTCTCTGGTGACTCAATACATATCGTATTGTGAGGTCCCTGGTGACTCAATACATATCGTATTGTGAGGTCCCTGGTGACTCAATACATATCGTATTGTGAGGTCCCTGGTGACTCAATACATATTGTATTGTGAGGTCTCTGGTGACTCAATACATATCGTATTGTGAGGTCCCTGGTGACTCAATACATGTCGTATTGTGAGGTCCCTGGTGACTCAATACATATCGTATTGTGAGGTCCCTGGTGATTCAATACATATCGTATTGTGAGGTCCCTGGTGACTCAATACATATCGTATTGTGAGGTCTCTGGTGACTCAATACATATCGTATTGTGAGGTCTCTGGTGACTCAATACATATCGTATTGTGAGGTCCCTGGTGATTCAATACTTATCGTATTGTGAGGTCCCTGGTGACTCAATACATATCGTATTGTGAGGTCTCTGGTGACTCAATACATATCGTATTGTGAGGTCCCTGGTGACTCAATACATATCGTATTGTGAGGTCTCTGGTGACTCAATACATATCGTATTGTGAGGTCCCTGGTGACTCAATACATATCGTATTGTGAGGTCCCTGGTGACTCAATACATATCGTATTGTGAGGTCCCTGGTGACTCAATACATATTGTATTGTGAGGTCTCTGGTGACTCAATACATATCGTATTGTGAGGTCCCTGGTGACTCAATACATGTCGTATTGTGAGGTCCCTGGTGACTCAATACATATCGTATTGTGAGGTCCCTGGTGATTCAATACATATTGTATTGTGAGGTCCCTGGTGACTCAATACATATCGTATCGTGAGGTCTCTGGTGACTCAATACACATCGTATTGTGAGGTCCCTGGTGATTCAAAACATATCGTATTGTGAGGTCTCTGGTGACTCAATACATATCGTATTGTGAGGTCTCTGGTGACTCAATACATATCGTATTGTGAGGTCCCTGGTGATTCAATTCATATCGTATTGTGAGGTCCCTGGTGATTCAATACATATCGTATTGTGAGGTCCCTGGTGATTCAATTCATATCGTATTGTGAGGTCCCTGGTGAGTTCCCTGGTGATTTTCTTTCTTTCTGGTTTGTCAAACTTTATTCCCACAAACACATTTGTAGAATGCCCCACCCCTCTGGCTTTGAATGACAGCAGCGTGATCAATGAGCTGCCGGGTGTATTGCTCTGGAACTCCAGGATCACTTGAGCCCGCCTCTTCTCAGTGCCGTCCAGACGCACAAACCTGAAAACTGTCCTCCCAGAGTGGGACCTCCAGCATAGTGAGGAAGTGTGTGAACCGAGACAACCAGACTCTTGATGTGGTTGCCCTCACTGTGCAGTCTGAGCAGGCTAGACAGAGCCTCCACCTTGAAGCGGCTCCTCCAGGTCTCTGAGAGGTTCCTCTCCTCTTCTTCCTGAAGAAACTCCACCAGCTCACTAACCTCTGCAGTAGACGTGTGCACAGTGTGTGATGACGGGCAGACGGACAGTCTAGACACATAGCACACTCTGCCCATCACCAGCCTCAGCCTCTCTGTGACGTCCACTGCCCAAGTGTAGACCTTACCGTGAAATGCTGAATACCACAAGTGTAGACCTTACCGTGAAATGCAGAATACAACAAGTGTCGACCTTACAGTGAAATGCTGAATACCACAAGTGTAGACCTTACCGTGAAATGCTGAATACCACAAGTGTAGAGCTTACCGTGAAATGCAGAATACAACAAGTGTCGACCTTACCGTGAAATGCTGAATACCACAAGTGTAGACCTTACCGTGAAATGCTGAATACCACAAGTGTAGACCTTACCGTGAAATGCTGAATACCACAAGTGTAGACCTTACCGTGAAATGCAGAATATAACAAGTGTCGACCTTACCGTGAAATGCGGAATTCCACAAGTGTAGACTCTACCGTGAGATGCTTACTTACAAGCCCTTAACCAACAGTGCAGTTCAAGAAGAGTTTTAAGAAAATATTTACCAAATAAACTAAAGTAAACAATAATAAAAAGTAACACAATAAAATAATAATGAAGAGGCTATATACAGGTTTTTTATTTATTTTTTATTTCACCTTTATTTAACCAGGTAGGCTAGTTGAGAACAAGTTCTCATTTACAATTGCGACCTGGCCAAGATAAAGCAAAACAGTTCGACACATACGACGACACAGAGTTACACATGGAGTAAAACAAACATACAGTCAATAATACAGTATAAACAAGTCTATATACGATGTGAGCAAATGAGGTGAGCTAAGGGAGGTAAAGGCAAAAAAAAGGCCATGGTGGCAAAGTAAATACAATATAGCAAGTAAAACACTGGAATGGTAGATTTGCAATGGAAGAATGTGCAACGTAGAAATAAAAAATAATGGGGTGCAAAGGAGCAAAATAAATTAATTAAATACAGTAGGGAAAGAGGTAGTTGTTTGGGCTAAATTATAGGTGGGCTATGTACAGGTGCAGTAATCTGTGAGCTGCTCTGGGTACCGGTACCAAGTCAGTGTGCAGGGGTACAGGTCAGTTGAGGTAATTTGTACATGTAGGTAGGTACCTGCTTTATGAGGTACTACAAACCCATGGCAGGATTAGACAGATGGGTATACAAATTAACTTGGGTCTCAGCCCATGTGGGGGTGGAGGGGAACGAGGCAGTTGATGTACTGGGTAAACAAGCACTTAGTAGTGGGTATGTTGATTTTGTAGTTTCAATGAGAAAGGCAGAAGCAAAAGGTCTGATATGGACAGTGATGGTGCAGAGATGGCAGGAGCAGTGGAATAGAGATACTAAAGGGCAGGCATTTATTTCAAGTACAGAGTAAAGTCGGGGAGGGGAGGACGGCAGGAAGGGACAAGATTAAGGGCGGGACACAGCCAGTTCAATAAGAAATTAAATGTGATAGGGCAGGATCCAACAGGAAAGTGTGATTATTGTCAGGAAACAGAGACCGTGGAGCATGTATTGCTACAGTGTGGGTAGTATCAGAGGGAAAGAGAGGGGCATAGATCGAGTATGAAAGAGAAGGGGATACAGGAAATTAGTTTAAGGAGTATAATTGAGTAGTACGTCATTATATATAGTTATATAGTCTCAAATATTTTGATATCTTTTTTTAAGAGCAACGGGGGATGGCAGGTAGAATTTAGATACTCCTTGTCGCTAGCCCACACTCCAGTACAGTAGGTGGCGGTAATGCACCATAACGTTGGCTACCAACCGCTGATAAACCCCACCGAATAAGGAAGAAGACGAAGAAGAAGAGCGGTAGGAAGTGTTGACAAATATTACAGTTTTACGTCAACGGAGAGCGAATGTAAATCTTGTTTGCAATCAATGCTACTGTAGTCGTTGTACCTTAGCATAATTTGTCAGACTTCCAGAGTCATCTTTTAATTTAACATCATTATTTAATCGTACACATTTTTCAATTATGTGATGTCGTTTAAGTGAATCTAGCAGTCTAACTGTCATCCAAGTAGGACTAATGTTATCTCCCAGAGACATGGCGACTTAATTAATGACCCACCACACGTCTAGACACCTTTAAATTCGGTGACAGCACAACGTAAAATCAACGATGTCTCAATTTATGGATTCCGAAGAGAATACGCCATTGCTCAACGATGATTCTGGCAGGTGTGTTATAGCACAGACTAACGTTAAGTTATTATTCCATAAAGCTTTACTGTATGTGCTCAAAAAGTGTGTCACATTTGTCACTTGCCTCAATCATGTTGTTCTATCATTGTCGAGCTTATGTAGTTTGTCCTTTCCGTCTAGTGATGACTCCCAAAATGATGAATACAAGAGTAGATGGCGGTCAATTCGTGTAATGTACTTCACAATGTTTCTAAGCAGCGTTGGTAAGCACATTTGATACCATTTATTTTATCCTAGCCACATTGCCTACCTTTTTTAAAAGTGAATGACTGAAAGGATACCAGTAACTGCCTCGGGGAAAGTTGTTAGTCGTGGATGTGTGAGTCATAGATGTTAACCAAAGCCCTAAACTGTTAATGGTATGTGACATTTATTAGTCTGTGTTTATGCTGTGCAACATGTTTAACGATGGATATAGCCTAGGCTTCATGTATTTGTGACTTCCTCTAGGTTTCACTATTGTCATCACGTCAGTTTGGCCGTATCTGCAAAAGGTGAAGTTGACGTTGTTTTCCTGCTCTCGTCTTACAACTGTTTGGTTGAATATAAGAACCAACTAACTAACGTGTTCATACTCAATACCAGTAATGTCACTTTTAAGTCCAATTTTAGACCTGAAAAGGAGAAGTGTGAGAAAAAAAATAGCAAAGAAGAACCTCCCTGCTTTACTTAGAAATGCCAGAACACTGTATAAGCCATGTTTTTTTTGTTGGAAGTTGTGGGTATGCTATTTCACCCTCTCCCTTTTGAAATATAAACGTGAAGCTCTTGAAATAGCTCTCATGAAGCTCTCAAAACTGTGACAAAATAATAGTGCATGCAAAAAAAAAATAAGAGATAATGTCGCACATGGCATCACAATCTACAGCATGACTGACAGTGGTTCTCAAATCTACTCTATCTGCCCGTCTAGATCGATGACAGTGCCAATGCTAGCTTCCTGGGCTGGGTGGTGGCGGCCTACAGCCTGGGCCAGATGCTGGCGTCCCCCCTCTTTGGGCTCTGGTCCAATCACAGACCCAGGAGAGAACCGTTGGCCTGCTCTATTTTCATCAACGTCACAGCCAACATCTACTACTCCTACGTCTACCTACCCACATCACAGAACAAATACCACATGCTCATGTCTCGAGCTTTAGTCGGTTTTGGAGCAGGTGGGCTATGTCTCTGGTTTAGTCAGATGTAATACAGTATCACCAGTCGAAGTCAAGGGGCTCTTTCACTGCACACTTGTGCTTGCAGATTTTTCCTTTGGTTTTGTTGATTTTCTAAATCAGGGGTAGGCAATCCTGATCCCGGAGTGTCGCAGGCACCTCATATTTTTGATTTAGCCGACGTGGAAGACCGAGGTGTGTTTGAATTTTGGCAATCATTGAACTTATCAATTAGCTCAGTTGGGTCAGGTGTGGTGCCTAGTTGTAAACACAATTATTACATTTCACATTTTAGTCATTTAGCAGACGCTCTTATCCAGAGCGACTTACAGCAGTGACTGGATACATTTTCATATTTTTTTTGTTTGTTTGTTCTTTCTGTACTGGTCCCCTGTGGGAATCGAGCCCACAACCCTGGCGTTGCATGTGCCACGTTCTGTCAACTGAGCCACACGGGACCATGCAGTACCTGCGACACTCCAGGAACATTGCCATTTTTCTCCCATCTGTATTGTTGGAACAAATCTAATTTGGACGTGCCTATCTAATATTTGGTTGTTGGTCCTGTTTTCTTTTTGTGTTGTTGTTGCTTTTATAGGGAACGTAGCTGTTGTGAGGTCCTATGTTGCTGGAGCCACCTCACTGAAGGAGAGAAACAGTGCTATGGCTAACACAAGTGCCTGTCAGGCTCTGGGGTTCATTCTGGGTCCAGGTATGGTTGTTCTCCCTTTTCCCCATTACTCAGTCTCACAGTGAGAGTTGGCTGTCTTTCTACATTGGAGCACTGTTTGCTGACCTGGTACAAGTGCACATTGTCAGCATTAGGTATTAACTATACAAGTATGTTCGGTCACAATGAGCCTATTTCGCTATAAGGCTACGTGAATTGAGAGAGGTGTGAAGACTAGTCAACCTGATAGGGATTCAGCAGTTGATTAGCGAGTGTGACGATCTGCGGTAAAACTGAACTATGACGTAAGTGAGAATACAAGAAACAAACAAAAACGGAACCAATTTTGTTCAGTTTTGACATTGTACGACGCTAATCTCTAATCATCTCTGTACTAGCAACATAAATATTGTGTTGCAAACATTTAAAAAGGAAATGCAGCAAGGTAAAGGATTGATTGTGACGAATGCTGGGAATTGCCAGGGACCTCACGATACGATATTGTCACCATATTTTTTCGGGCGCCGATACGATATGTATAGCAATTCTCACGATTCGATACTGTGATTTTATTGAGATTTGATATTCCAAACATATTGCTCACCATATGTCTTGCTGCAGAGAGACGAGAGAGAGAGAGAGAGAGCCATGAGAATGCGTTTTTTGATCATTCATGGAAATAAAGTGGCTCCCTGTTTTAAAAAGAAGACGGATAACAAGCTATGAAGGAGAAATACTGGAGTTTTGGTGAAGCTACAGCCGACTGGCACAAAAATAATATTGCGATGTCGTCGATATGATAAATCATCAAATACAATATTCTGATATGTAACTCAACCCCCCCCCCCCCCAAACAGATCATTGTGTACAACGTGACATCATAGTGGAAAAAAGCTCATTAGACAGCAGCTAAGGTGTAATACATTTTAATTTGGTTTTTCAGCTCTCCAGGCCGGTTTGTCATTCATTGGTGAACAAGGTGTTAGCGTGAAGGTCATTGACCTACAGCTGAATATGTACACCGCCCCAGCTCTACTGGCTGCATTATTTGGCGTCATCAATATCCTGCTCGTCGTATTAGTGCTGAGGTGAGCGGTTACATTTTGACCTTTTGCTGACGTCTTGGATTTATCCAAATAACATCTTGTAGATTTACCATCTGTTCAAGTATATGTTCATCTGACGATGTTGACTTGGATAGTACCACGGGTCTCTTTACTGCCATGCTGGGAGCAGGCATGATTCACGATTTGAGGGGCGGCAGGGTAGCCTAGTGGTTAGAGCATTGATCAAATCCCCGAGCTGACAAGGTAAAAAAATGATGTCCGTCTACCCCAGAAGAA
The DNA here is from genome assembly GCF_045791955.1 of Oncorhynchus clarkii lewisi. NCBI lineage: Eukaryota > Metazoa > Chordata > Actinopteri > Salmoniformes > Salmonidae > Oncorhynchus > Oncorhynchus clarkii. The sequence goes on from NW_027261065.1 coordinate 7,838, forward strand.
GCCAGTTAAACCCTGTTCCTCTAGGCTGTCATTGTAAATGAGAATTTGTTCTTAAACTGACTAGCCTAGTTAAATAATTAATAATTATTTCTGTTCAATAGGGAACACCAAGTTGACGACTATGGAAGACATATCAGAGCCATCAATTATGTGTCTGAAGGTACATACTTTGCCAAAAGGTTGAATAAATCGGAGCCTTGTCTGTTATGTAGTTGATACTACCTTGTATTTAACCAGTAACCGCTTGCCTTTTTTTTTTAAACCAGTTTGGAACATTTGAGTGGTTGTGGATAGATCAGGCATCTTTTTTGTTTCTGTAGCTGAAACAAGATAAAGTAGTATGTTTGCTTTGGCTTGTAAAGTTGTTGAGTGCCATGTCTTCACTCTTCTCTTACAGAAAGAATGGATGTCAGTCAGGAAACAGAAGGGAATATTGATCACGTTGCTGTTTTGACCTCCAATGTTCTATTTTTCATCATCATGTTCATTTTCGCTGTCTTCGAGACGTACGTACTGTTTTATAGTCGCCGTGCCAATAACGTAGTATCGTCGGCAATGCATAACAATAATATCAGTATTTGTTGAATGACTTGAAGCTCATTTAGAAACGCACGACTGTCGGAAGTCACAAGTAAAAACCGGTGCAAGTTGTATTTGCTAATTTTCATCCCATTGTTTTTTACAACACGCGTCATCTGTGGACGGGGTTTTCTACACTTTTGATTTTCAGCATAGCCACACCCCTATCTATGGACATGTTCTCTTGGACTAGGAAGGATGCAGTGCTCTACAACGGTATCATACTGTCCTGCGTCGGCTTTGAGTCCATCCTGGTGTTTCTACTTGTGAAGGTTCTCTCTCAAAGGTAAGCCGCTCAAATCTAATTTTATTGGTCACGCAAGTGTTTAGCAGATGTTATTGCGGGGTGTAGCGAAATGCTTGTGTTTATAGCTCCAACAGTGCAGTGATATCTAACAAGTAGTATATACCAATTTCACCACAATACACACAAATCCAAAGTAAAATAATGGAATTAAGAATATATAAATATTAGGATGAGCAATGTCGGAGCGGCATTGACTAAAATACTGTAGAACACTTCACTGTTCATTTCATAATAATGAAAACAATGACTGACTGTGAGGAGGGGGGGGGGACAAATGTTAATTTGTGAATGCCACTGTCAGGATATAGTATTGAGCGTTGACTGTGCGTTGAGTATGAAAGACGCTGTTGTCTTCCAGGATTGGTGATCGTCCTGTGCTCCTTGGAGGCTTGGCTATCATATTCTGTGGCTTCTTTGTCCTGCTCCCATGGGGGAACCGTTACCCTGCCATCCAGTGGGCAGGTATGGAATCGATGGCTTTTTGACCTGTCCCTTTACCTTTAGGTCGTTTAGCGTCAGTGATGTGACAATTTAGCAGTCTTCACAATTCTTATAGTTTTTTTGGGGGGGGGGGGGGTTCAAATTCAACTGTAAATACAGTATGTTAGCAGCATAGACTGAGCTATAGGACTGCAGGAATGAATACACCGGTAATGAGACCGTGTGCGTTATACTTACAGTGCCTTCTGAAAGTATTCATACCCCTTGACTTTTTGTTGTATTCATACCCCCACATTTTGTTGTTACAGCCTGAATTCAAAGTGGATTCAATTGTTTTGTTTTTCTCACATCTACACAACACAGTGACAAAGTGAAAACGTGTTTTTAGAAATGGTTGCTAATTTATTGAAAATTAAATACAGAAATATCTAATTTACGTAAGTATTCACACCCCTTAGTCAATACATGTTAGAATCACCTTTGGCAGCGATTACAGCTGTGAGTCTTTCTGGGTAAATCTGAGAGCTTTGCACACCTGGATTGTACAATATTTGCACAATATTATTAAAAAAGTCAATTTGGTGTTTGATCATTGATAGAAAGCAATTTTCAAGTCTTGCCATAGAGGCCACTCAAGAACATTCAATGACGCCTTGGTAATTAACTCCAGTGTATATTTGAAAGGTGAATTTGTCTCCCAGTGTCCGTTGGAAAGCAGAGTGAACTAGGTTTTCCTCTATGATTTTGCTTGTGCTTAGCGCTAGTCTGTTTCTTTTGATCATAAAAAAACGTCCTAGTCCTTGCTGATGACAAGCATACCCATAACATGATGCAGCCACCACCATGCTTGAAAATATGAAGAGTGGTACTCAGACTGTTTTAAAGTCACCATTGGCCTCATGGTGAAATCATGGTGAAATCCCTGCGCAGATTCCTTCCTCTCCGGCAACTGAGTTAGGAAGGACACCTGTGACTTGGTATATTAATACACCATCCAAAGTGTAATTTAATAATTTCATCATGCTCAAAGGGATATTCGATTTTTTTTCCCCATCTACCAATAGGTACCCTTCATTGCGAGGCATTGGAAAACCTCCTTGGTCTTTGTGGTTGAATCTGTGTTTGAAATTCACTGCTCGACTGAGGGACCTTACAGATAATTGTATGTGTGGGGTACAGAGATAAGGTAGTCATTAAAAAATAATGTTAAACACTATTTCACAGAGTGAGTCCATGCAACTTATTATGTGACTTGTTCAGCAGATTTTTACACCTGAATGATGTAGGCTTGCCGTAACAAAGGGGTTGAATACTTATTGATTCAAGACATTTCCACGTTTTAATATTTAACTAATTTGTAAAAATGCATAAAAACATGATTCCATTATGGGGTAAGTAAACCAGACGCACACAATCTCAATGTAATCCATTTTAAATTCAGGCTGTAACACAACAAAATGTGGGGAAAAAATCAAGGGGTGTGAATACTTTCTGAAGGCACTCTCTCTCAAAACAACAGACCTCAAGAATTACACTGTCATCCACGAGACGTTTGCCCCAAACCCGGCGTTTGCCCCAACTCCGGTCTCCAACAGCTCCTTCGAGCCGACAGGCTGCCCTGCTGAACAGACATGGTGCCAGTATACCCCCGCCATTCACCTGGCACAGTTCCTTACCGCCGACGTCCTCATTGGAGCGGGCTACCCGGCCTGCAACGTGATATCCTACACGCTCTACTCCAAAATCCTAGGGTCCAAGCCTCAGGTATGTTCACGTGTTCAGAACACAGCTTCACCGTTGACACGTATCTAATTCTAACGCCATCGTACTGAACCAATGAAAGGGGGCATTGAGAGATCTAAGACTCTGTTAGCATTTTTAGCATTCCAACTCATTCATCCACTGTGGCGGGAGTGTGTTCCGAATGACAGTACGACCATTGTCATGAATGGGGCTCTCATAGGCCATGTTTTCATTGGAATGAGAGCGGATTTTTGTAATGATCTTATTGCTTGTATGTACCCATACCTCCATTGTGACTCTCTGGACTCCCACTGCTTTGTGTTTTAATATTCTATGCCATGTTTTTCATAAAGGAATGAGAGGCTGGCACACAGGATATTGCTGCTGCCGGGTGCTTTATTCATGCAACATAATTAGGCGATGTTTAGACTTGGATTCAAATATTATGCTTGTTGAAGTGTTTAAATACTTATTCTGTGTATTAGAGTATTTTCAAATAATGTTCCCGAATCAACTACTTCTATTTGAAAGTACTGTATTTTCAAACAACTTCCTATAAATACTGTTTGATTATTTTTTGTAATAATTTTTTTTTAAATGCTTGTTTCCAAATACATTTAAAATACCCCCAGGACCAATCAGACCTGGGCTCGTATCCACAAAGCGTCTCAGAGTAGGAAATTGCACGTAAGTGCTGAGAATATAAATATTTATGTTAAAGGTTCAAAATAAAAGCTAGGCTTTACACCTCTTTAGTCATACGAGTCCTGACCTAGTTGACAGATGTTTTTAGGAGACCTCATGAGCTGTCCTAACCATTTAAGAGTTATCAGCAGGCGACTTGATAATAGAAAAATACAGTGAGTCAGTGGTTCCTGCGCCACATGGAATTTGTTTAGGAGTTGTTAAAAAGATTATTTAGATATTTCTATATGATCGATCCATAAATAATCCAGACCTACATGCAATTGTATGTATTGCTCTTTTGACAATGATTTCTCACAACGCCTAAAAAATGTAACATGTTGAGAGGTACTAATTTTTTTTTTCTAGCTTTCAAATAGGCACATTCATCTCCTCTCAACTGAAACTATTCTCTGGGTCCTTAGTGTACAAGCGAAAGTAGTGGAGGTTTTTTGTCAGTAAAGCTGATAGACTAAAGTTTATGTTTTGAGTCCATACCAATGCTTTAAATCACATTAAAAGACAGTTTTGTTCAGGTAAAAAAAAAAGGAAGTGTAATTCGAATTCCCCTTTAATTGCCCATCTGGCCCTTTTTATTGGCGCCTCTGGCAATTTAATTGAGAGGGTTTTGGGGAAAGGTTTTCTGTCAACCCACAAGACATCAACTGGCTACACACAGAGTGATGCATGAATACACACACACCACACGGACATAGGCAATATCTCTGGAAATGTATTGGTTGATATTGTGTTAGGTTTTGGTTTTTTTAAACCAATAGTGGCTAACCAGGGGTGGGATAATGTCAATGTTGCCTTGATTTAGCTAGTAACTGGGAGCTTGCGTTGTCCCGATACTTTCAGAATTGTTTGGCGAGCTAATCATAGGTGTGCTGTGAGCTACTGGGAGTT
>NW_027261065.1:17500-117000 GCF_045791955.1 Oncorhynchus clarkii lewisi
ATTAAAATGGACCTGTTGTATTGATTGAAAAAGAAAAGGTCTATTATATTATTCTGAGTGGCTGCGTGACCGGACTTGATACCTCTTCCCGATGGCCAAACAAAAAGTGTCTGGTGCACAGGGGTCGTTCTTTGTAAAGTAGGGGACCAAGTGAGGATTTCCTAAGCTGGACAACTAGTTACAGCTGTTAAGTCATTGATAATAATCAGCAAACATTTGTTATGTCATTACATAAAGATATAAAGGTGGGGATCAAAATTCACAAAGTAGATTTAAAAAAAAATCTGTGTTTAAGTCTTTTATCATGGTTGGTGTCTTTCATGTGTATTTTACTCTGGTAGCTTCTCTGCTGCTTTCCAATCCCTCTTCTCAGACACCCGTGGAGATCAGCCTGTATCATTTTCACAATTCTGTCATCAAAATACATACAGTATATATTGACAGTTAACATTTATAATTTCTATAAATCAATTATTTTGTTTGGTATCATTTAACCTGGAGCACCATAGCATATGACACAGTTCAAACAGTTTATTTTGGATGCTAGGGATATATAGATTTAACTTTTCTTTTGACACTTTACAGCCAAGTTTTGTGCTTTTAATACGGTATGTGTTCTTTATTTGACCACGCTAAAATGTTTTTAAAACCAAATTTTAATCCAAATGTCACTTAATGGGCAAATCTGAGGTTCAAACAATTATGATTACCCCACCTGGTTTTGGTAAAAAAAAAAAATTTAAAAAAAGAGGGACTGGGCTGGAGAAATATAACCATTCAAATTCAGACGATGGACCCGGGTTTGAGTCCCGGGTGGGATGGTGCCTGTGAGGCCATCGGAGAGGCGTGTGAGGGATTTAGTATAAAGAACGGTGGGGACACGCTCTGCCGAAGGAAAGGGGGTAGGGTAGCGACCTAGATTGCGGATGCTATGTATTGGCCAATGAGAGGCTTTGAACCAACGTCCGTATTGGTACTCAGAATCCTCAGAAGGAGCAGTCCTCCATTGGAATGAATGGATTGGATCTCTTGGTGTAACGATTTAGTTGTTGGGTGTCAGTCACTGACTCCCCCCACGTACTTACAATTCCCAACCATACTCCCCTTATGTACAAGTCACAGGTAGCCCAATATGAGCAAATATGAAACCTTATTTCTAAATATGTCTTCTTTTTTTTAACGCTTTTCTACTATGACATAAGGACCTTCATTTTGAGATTTCCAAATAGAAAGTGTTATATAAATATTCATACACATAGCTCATATAAACAAAGACATTCCGTCGTAAGAACACATACACCCAGCCATAAGACTGACCCCCTCTTCCTTGTATAAACACACATCTCATCTCCCTCTACTGGCCGGTCCCAAGAGCAAAGGACTTTTGCTGTGCACCAATGGGGCCCGCTCTGGCTAGAGCAAGGCCCGCCTCCAACCCTCCGACCAGTCAAGAAGACCGAAACGACAAGACTCCACCTACTTTATAAGGTCTCTTTTTCACCTGACTCCTTGCCGAGTTATGTGAACTAGGTCCGTGCACGTAAAACTGCGGGACAAGATATCTCTGACTCATTAAAACTGTCTTTTGTTACAACTGAAATCCACTCTGTCCAGCGTCCGTGATTTGGTCTCAACTCTCCAGTATTTAAACACTAACAGAACCCATGACCTGTAAGTGACCCACTGGGATCAAGCCAAACAGAGCAGTTATATGCTCTGACTCATGCCGTGTTAATGAGTCTGCAGACAATCAATCAAATGTATTTATAAAGCTCTTTTTACATCAGCCGATGTAAAAACCCAGCCTAAAACCCCAAACCGCAAGCAATGCAGATGTAGAAACTCTCCCTAGAAAGTCCAGAACCTAGGAAGAAACGGGCTCTGAGGGGTGGCCTGTCCTCTTATGGCTGTCCTGGGTGGAGAGTATAACAGAACATGGCCAAGGTCTTCAAACGTTCATAGATGACCAGCAGGGTCAGATAATAATAATCACAGTGGTTGTAGAGGGTGCAACAGGTCAGCACCTCAGGAGTAAATGTCAGTTGGCTTTTCATAGCTGATCAGAGTTAGAGACAGCAGATGCAGTAGAGAGAGAGTCCAAAAGAGCAGGTCTGGGACAAGGAAGCACGTCCAGTGAACAGGTCAGGGTTCCATAGCCGCAGGTAGAACAGTTGAACACTCGCGCAGCAGCATGACCAGGTGGACTGGGGACAGCAAGGTGACATCAGGCCAAGTAGTTATGGTCATAGGGCTCAGGTCCTGAGAGAACTTACAATGAACACAGGTCCCCGGATAGGACATGATAAATGCTCTCTTCCGCTGAGCTACAGGGAATGACTTGCTTTTGGGGAAACACTAGGCAAAAGTCATAAACTTGGCACAACTGCAGAAAAAGTATTCCTCTTGTGGGCCAGCGACCTAAGGACTGTTTTAATTTGAAGTACTCTCTGCTGCTCTACCAACATTCCTATCAAAGGTCAACAAGTCAACAAGTGAAGATTTCAGCGACCTATGGATTACTGCAATTTCACCTACACTAGTTGCATTTGGGAATAGACAAAAAGTGAGCCGAGGGATAAATCGCTGTTTAGCCCCATCACTGCGAAATGTCTTGTTCTCTCTCCCTGTTGGTCTAGTGGTTAGGATTTGGTTATTTTACCACCGCGGCCTGGGTTTGATTCCCGCTCAGGGAATGACTTGCTTTTGGGGAAACACTAGGCATAAGTCAAAAACTTGGCACAACTGCAGAAAAAGTTATACTCTTCTGAGTCTGCGACCTAAGGACTGTTGCAATCTCGAGAACTCTCTTGTGCTCTACCAACATTCCTATCAAAGGTCAACAAGTGAAGATTTCTTCTCTCAGGGAAAGATATTTTTTTGTCAAGCACATGTCAAGATGCACTGCTGTCAAACAGTTGGCGTAAGCCACAAGAAAATGTACAATCCTTCGAGCCGGATTTGAACCAGCTACCTGAGGATTACAGCAATTTCATCTACAGTCCTCCGCTCTACCAACTGAGCTATCGAAAGGCGACAAATGTAGTCAAACGCCATTACCTAGATGGTCAGAGGTTCGGCAGAAGCATATGTTCCCTTTAAGAATTTAATCTGCTGAGTTTGGTGGTGTCTTGGAGCTGCTGAGGATTGCCCCCAGGTCTTCGTACGTTCAACTAATGCTCTATTCCTCTGAGCTACATCCCCTTAGATTGCAAGTAGTTGCATTTGGGAATAGACAAAAAGTGAGCCGAGGAATAAATCGCTGTTTAGCCCCCTCACTGCGAAATGTCTTGTTCTCTCTCCCTGTTGGTCTAGTGGTTAGGAATCGGTTCTTTTACCACCGCGGCCTGGGTTTGATTCCCGCTCAGGGAATGACTTGCTTTTGGGGAAACACTAGGCATAAGTCAAAAACTTGGCACAACTGCAGAAAAAGTTATACTCTTCTGAGTCAGCGACCTAAGGACTGTTGCAATCTCGAGAACTCTCTTGTGCTCTACCAACATTCCTATCATAGGTCAACAAGTGAAGATTTCTTCTCTCAGGGAAAGATATTTTTTGTCAAGCACATGTCAAGATGCACTGCTGTCAAAAAGTTGGCGTAAGCCACAAGAAAATGTACAATCCTTCGAGCCGGATTTGAACCAGCGACCTAAGGATTACAGCAATTTCATCTACAGTCCTCCGCTCTACCAACTGAGCTATCGAAGGGTGACTAATGTAGTCAAACGCCATCACCTAGATGGTCAGAGGTTCGGCAGAAGCATATGTTCCCTTTAAGAATTTAATCTGCTGAGTTTGGTGGTGTCTTGGAGCTGCTGAGGATTGCCCCCAGGTCTTCGTACGTTCAACTAATGCTCTATTCCTCTGAGCTACATCCCCTTAGATTGCAAGTAGTTGCATTTGGGAATAGACAAAAAGTGAGCCGAGGAATAAATCGCTGTTTAGCCCCCTCACTGCGAAATGTCTTGTTCTCTCTCCCTGTTGGTCTAGTGGTTAGGAATCGGTTCTTTTACCACCGCGGCCTGGGTTTGATTCCCGCTCAGGGAATGACTTGCTTTTGGGGAAACACTAGGCATAAGTCAAAAACTTGGCACAACTGCAGAAAAAGTTATACTCTTCTGAGTCAGCGACCTAAGGACTGTTGCAATCTCGAGAACTCTCTTGTGCTCTACCAACATTCCTATCATAGGTCAACAAGTGAAGATTTCTTCTCTCAGGGAAAGATATTTTTTTGTCAAGCACATGTCAAGATGCACTGCTGTCAAAAAGTTGGCGTAAGCCACAAGAAAATGTACAATCCTTCGAGCCGGATTTGAACCAGCGACCTAAGGATTACAGCAATTTCATCTACAGTCCTCCGCTCTACCAACTGAGCTATCGAAGGGTGATGAATGTAGTCAAACGCCATCACCTAGATGGTCAGAGGTTTGGCAGAAGCATATGTTCCCTTTAAGAATTTAATCTGCTGAGTTTGGTGGTGTCTTGGAGCTGCTGAGGATTGCCCCCAGGTCTTCGTACGTTCAACTAATGCTCTATTCCTCTGAGCTACATCCCCTTAGATTGCAAGTAGTTGCATTTGGGAATAGACAAAAAGTGAGCCGAGGAATAAAATCGCTGTTTAGCCCCCTCACTGCAACATGTCTTATTCTCTCTCCCTGTTGGTCTAGTGGTTAGGAATAGGTTCTTTTACCACCGCGGCCTGGGTTTGATTCCCGCTCAGGGAATGACTTGCTTTTGGGGAAATACTAGGCATAAGTCAAAAACTTGGCACAACTGCAGAAAAAGTTATACTCTTCTGAGTCAGCGACTTAAGGACTGTTGCAATCTCGAGAACTCTCTTGTGCTCTACCAACATTCCTATCAAAGGTCAACAAGTGAAGATTTCTTCTCTCAGGGAAAGATATTTTTTTGTCAAGCACATGTCAAGGTGCACTGCTGTCAAAAAGTTGGCGTAAGCCACAAGAAAATGTACAATCCTTCGAGCCGGATTTGAACCAGCGACCTAAGGATTACAGCAATTTCATCTACAGTCCTCCGCTCTACCAACTGAGCTATCGAAGGGTGACTAATGTAGTCAAACGCCATCACCTAGATGGTCAGAGGTTCGGCAGAAGCATATGTTCCCTTTAAGAATTTAATCTGCTGAGTTTGGTGGTGTCTTGGAGCTGCTGAGGATTGCCCCCAGGTCTTCGTACGTTCAACTAATGCTCTATTCCTCTGAGCTACATCCCCTTAGATTGCAAGTAGTTGCATTTGGGAATAGACAAAAAGTGAGCCGAGGAATAAATCGCTGTTTAGCCCCCTCACTGCGAAATGTCTTGTTCTCTCTCCCTGTTGGTCTAGTGGTTAGGAATCGGTTCTTTTACCACCGCGGCCTGGGTTTTATTCCCGCTCAGGGAATGACTTGCTTTTGGGGAAACACTAGGCATAAGTCAAAAACTTGGCACAACTGCAGAAAAAGTTATACTCTTCTGAGTCAGCGACCTAAGGACTGTTGCAATCTCGAGAACTCTCTTGTGCTCTACCAACATTCCTATCATAGGTCAACAAGTGAAGATTTCTTCTCTCAGGGAAAGATATTTTTTTGTCAAGCACATGTCAAGGTGCACTGCTGTCAAAAAGTTGGCGTAAGCCACAAGAAAATGTACAATCCTTCGAGCCGGATTTGAACCAGCGACCTAAGGATTACAGCACTTTCATCTACAGTCCTCCGCTCTACCAACTGAGCTATCGAAGGGTGATGAATGTAGTCAAACGCCATCACCTAGATGGTCAGAGGTTTGGCAGAAGCATATGTTCCCTTTAAGAATTTAATCTGCTGAGTTTGGTGGTGTCTTGGAGCTGCTGAGGATTGCCCCCAGGTCTTCGTACGTTCAACTAATGCTCTATTCCTCTGAGCTACATCCCCTTAGATTGCAAGTAGTTGCATTTGGGAATAGACCATTAGTGAGCCGAGGAATAAAATCGCTGTTTAGCCCCCTCACTGCAAAATGTCTTATTCTCTCTCCCTGTTGGTCTAGTGGTTAGGAATCGGTTCTTTTACCACCGCGGCCTGGGTTTGATTCCCGCTCAGGGAATGACTTGCTTTTGGGTAAACACTAGGCATAAGTCAAAAACTTGGCACAACTGCAGAAAAAGTTATACTCTTCTGAGTCTGCGACCTAAGGACTGTTGCAATCTCGAGAACTCTCTTGTGCTCTACCAACATTCCTATCAAAGGTCAACAAGTGAAGATTTCTTCTCTCAGGGAAAGATATTTTTTTGTCAAGCACATGTCAAGGTGCACTGCTGTCAAAAAGTTGGCGTAAGCCACAAGAAAATGTACAATCCTTCGAGCCGGATTTGAACCAGCGACCTAAGGATTACAGCAAATTCATCTACAGGCCTCCGCTCTACCAACTGAGCTATCGAAGGGTGATGAATGTAGTCAAACGCCATCACCTAGATGGTCAGAGGTTCGGCAGAAGCATATGTTCCCTTTAAGAATTTAATCTGCTGAGTTTGGTGGTGTCTTGGAGCTGCTGAGGATTGCCCCCAGGTCTTCGTACGTTCAACTAATGCTCTATTCCTCTGAGCTACATCCCCTTAGATTGCAAGTAGTTGCATTTGGGAATAGACTTGCTTTTGGGGAAACACTAGGCATAAGTCAAAAACTTGGCACAACTGCAGAAAAAGTTATACTCTTCTGAGTCAGCGACTTAAGGACTGTTGCAATCTCGAGAACTCTCTTGTGCTCTACCAACATTCCTATCAAAGGTCAACAAGTGAAGATTTCTTCTCTCAGGGAAAGATATTTTTTTGTCAAGCACATGTCAAGGTGCACTGCTGTCAAAAAGTTGGCGTAAGCCACAAGAAAATGTACAATCCTTCAAGCCGGATTTGAACCAGCGACCTAAGGATTACAGCAATTTCATCTACAGTCCTCCACTCTACCAACTGAGCTATCGAAGGGTGATGAATGTAGTCAAACGCCATCACCTAGATGGTCAGAGGTTCGGCAGAAGCATATGTTCCCTTTAAGAATTTAATCTGCTGAGTTTGGTGGTGTCTTGGAGCTGCTGAGGATTGCCCCCAGGTCTTCGTACGTTCAACTAATGCTCTATTCCTCTGAGCTACATCCCCTTAGATTGCAAGTAGTTGCATTTGGGAATAGACCATTAGTGAGCCGAGGAATAAAATCGCTGTTTAGCCCCCTCACTGCAAAATGTCTTATTCTCTCTCCCTGTTGGTCTAGTGGTTAGGAATCGGTTCTTTTACCACCGCGGCCTGGGTTTGATTCCCGCTCAGGGAATGACTTGCTTTTGGGTAAACACTAGGCATAAGTCAAAAACTTGGCACAACTGCAGAAAAAGTTATACTCTTCTGAGTCTGCGACCTAAGGACTGTTGCAATCTCGAGAACTCTCTTGTGCTCTACCAACATTCCTATCAAAGGTCAACAAGTGAAGATTTCTTCTCTCAGGGAAAGATATTTTTTTGTCAAGCACATGTCAAGATGCACTGCTGTCAAACAGTTGGCGTAAGCCACAAGAAAATGTACAATCCTTCGAGCCGGATTTGAACCAGCGACCTAAGGATTACAGCAATTTCATCTACAGTCCTCCGCTCTACCAACTGAGCTATCGAAGGGTGATGAATGTAGTCAAACGCCATCACCTAGATGGTCAGAGGTTTGGCAGAAGCATATGTTCCCTTTAAGAATTTAATCTGCTGAGTTTGGTGGTGTCTTGGAGCTGCTGAGGATTGCCCCCAGGTCTTCGTACGTTCAACTAATGCTCTATTCCTCTGAGCTACATCCCCTTAGATTGCAAGTAGTTGCATTTGGGAATAGACCATTAGTGAGCCGAGGAATAAAATCGCTGTTTAGCCCCCTCACTGCGAAATGTCTTGTTCTTTCTCCCTGTTGGTCTAGTGGTTAGGAATCGGTTCTTTTACCACCGCGGCCTGGGTTTGATTCCCGCTCAGGGAATGACTTGCTTTTGGGTAAACACTAGGCATAAGTCAAAAACTTGGCACAACTGCAGAAAAAGTTATACTCTTCTGAGTCTGCGACCTAAGGACTGTTGCAATCTCGAGAACTCTCTTGTGCTCTACCAACATTCCTATCAAAGGTCAACAAGTGAAGATTTCTTCTCTCAGGGAAAGATATTTTTTTGTCAAGCACATGTCAAGATGCACTGCTGTCAAACAGTTGGCGTAAGCCACAAGAAAATGTACAATCCTTCGAGCCGGATTTGAACCAGCGACCTAAGGATTACAGCAATTTCATCTACAGTCCTCCGCTCTACCAACTGAGCTATCGAAGGGTGATGAATGTAGTCAAACGCCATCACCTAGATGGTCAGAGGTTTGGCAGAAGCATATGTTCCCTTTAAGAATTTAATCTGCTGAGTTTGGTGGTGTCTTGGAGCTGCTGAGGATTGCCCCCAGGTCTTCGTACGTTCAACTAATGCTCTATTCCTCTGAGCTACATCCCCTTAGATTGCAAGTAGTTGCATTTGGGAATAGACCATTAGTGAGCCGAGGAATAAAATCGCTGTTTAGCCCCCTCACTGCGAAATGTCTTGTTCTTTCTCCCTGTTGGTCTAGTGGTTAGAAATCGGTTCTTTTACCACCGCGGCCTGGGTTTGATTCCCGCTCAGGGAATGACTTGCTTTTGGGTAAACACTAGGCATAAGTCAAAAACTTGGCACAACTGCAGAAAAAGTTATACTCTTCTGAGTCTGCGACCTAAGGACTGTTGCAATCTCGAGAACTCTCTTGTGCTCTACCAACATTCCTATCAAAGGTCAACAAGTGAAGATTTCTTCTCTCAGGGAAAGATATTTTTTTGTCAAGCACATGTCAAGATGCACTGCTGTCAAACAGTTGGCGTAAGCCACAAGAAAATGTACAATCCTTCGAGCCGGATTTGAACCAGCGACCTAAGGATTACAGCAATTTCATCTACAGTCCTCCGCTCTACCAACTGAGCTATCGAAGGGTGATGAATGTAGTCAAACGCCATCACCTAGATGGTCAGAGGTTTGGCAGAAGCATATGTTCCCTTTAAGAATTTAATCTGCTGAGTTTGGTGGTGTCTTGGAGCTGCTGAGGATTGCCCCCAGGTCTTCGTACGTTCAACTAATGCTCTATTCCTCTGAGCTACATCCCCTTAGATTGCAAGTAGTTGCATTTGGGAATAGACCATTAGTGAGCCGAGGAATAAAATCGCTGTTTAGCCCCCTCACTGCGAAATGTCTTGTTCTTTCTCCCTGTTGGTCTAGTGGTTAGGAATCGGTTCTTTTACCACCGCGGCCTGGGTTTGATTCCCGCTCAGGGAATGACTTGCTTTTGGGTAAACACTAGGCATAAGTCAAAAACTTGGCACAACTGCAGAAAAAGTTATACTCTTCTGAGTCTGCGACCTAAGGACTGTTGCAATCTCGAGAACTCTCTTGTGCTCTAACAACATTCCTATCATAGGTCAACAAGTGAAGATTTCTTCTCTCAGGGAAAGATATTTTTTTGTCAAGCACATGTCAAGGTGCACTGCTGTCAAAAAGTTGGCGTAAGCCACAAGAAAATGTACAATCCTTCGAGCCGGATTTGAACCAGCGACCTAAGGATTACAGCAAATTCATCTACAGGCCTCCGCTCTACCAACTGAGCTATCGAAGGGTGATGAATGTAGTCAAACGCCATCACCTAGATGGTCAGAGGTTCGGCAGAAGCATATGTTCCCTTTAAGAATTTAATCTGCTGAGTTTGGTGGTGTCTTGGAGCTGCTGAGGATTGCCCCCAGGTCTTCGTACGTTCAACTAATGCTCTATTCCTCTGAGCTACATCCCCTTAGATTGCAAGTAGTTGCATTTGGGAATAGACTTGCTTTTGGGGAAACACTAGGCATAAGTCAAAAACTTGGCACAACTGCAGAAAAAGTTATACTCTTCTGAGTCAGCGACTTAAGGACTGTTGCAATCTCGAGAACTCTCTTGTGCTCTACCAACATTCCTATCAAAGGTCAACAAGTGAAGATTTCTTCTCTCAGGGAAAGATATTTTTTTGTCAAGCACATGTCAAGGTGCACTGCTGTCAAAAAGTTGGCGTAAGCCACAAGAAAATGTACAATCCTTCGAGCCGGATTTGAACCAGCGACCTAAGGATTACAGCAATTTCATCTACAGTCCTCCACTCTACCAACTGAGCTATCGAAGGGTGATGAATGTAGTCAAACGCCATCACCTAGATGGTCAGAGGTTCGGCAGAAGCATATGTTCCCTTTAAGAATTTAATCTGCTGAGTTTGGTGGTGTCTTGGAGCTGCTGAGGATTGCCCCCAGGTCTTCGTACGTTCAACTAATGCTCTATTCCTCTGAGCTACATCCCCTTAGATTGCAAGTAGTTGCATTTGGGAATAGACCATTAGTGAGCCGAGGAATAAAATCGCTGTTTAGCCCCCTCACTGCAACATGCCTTATTCTCTCTCCCTGTTGGTCTAGTGGTTAGGAATCGGTTCTTTTACCACCGCGGCCTGGGTTTGATTCCCGCTCAGGGAATGACTTGCTTTTGGGTAAACACTAGGCATAAGTCAAAAACTTGGCACAACTGCAGAAAAAGTTATACTCTTCTGAGTCAGCGACCTAAGGACTGTTGCAATCTCGAGAACTCTCTTGTGCTCTACCAACATTCCTATCAAAGGTCAACAAGTGAAGATTTCTTCTCTCAGGGAAAGATATTTTTTGTCAAGCACATGTCAAGGTGCACTGCTGTCAAAAAGTTGGCGTAAGCCACAAGAAAATGTACAATCCTTCGAGCCGGATTTGAACCAGCAACCTAAGGATTACAGCAATTTCATCTACAGTCCTCCGCTCTACCAACTGAGCTATCGAAGGGTGTAATGTAGTCAAACGCCATCACCTAGATGGTCAGAGGTTCGGCAGAAGCATATGTTCCCTTTAAGAATTTAATCTGCTGAGTTTGGTGGTTTCTTGGAGCTGCTGAGGATTGCCCCCAGGTCTTCGTACGTTCAACTAATGCTCTATTCCTCTGAGCTACATCCCCTTAGATTGCAAGTAGTTGCATTTGGGAATAGACAAAAAGTGAGCCGAGGAATAAAATCGCTGTTTAGCCCCCTAGCTTGCGAAATGTATTTTTCTCTCTCCCTGTTGGTCTAGTGGTAAGGATTCGGTTCTTTTACCACCGCGGCCTGGGTTTGATTCCCGCTCAGGGAATGTCTTGCTTTTGGGGAAACACTAGGCATGAGTCAAAAACTTGGAACAACTGCAGAAAAAGTTATACTCTTCTGAGTCAGCGACATACGGACTGTCGCAATCTCGAGAACTCTCTGCTGCTCTACCAACATTCCTATCAAAGGTCAACAAGTGAAGATTTCTTCTCTCAGGGAAATATTTATTTTTGTCAAGCACATGTCATGGTACACTGCTGTCAAAAAGTTGCCGTAAGCCACAAGAAAAAGTACAATCCTTCGAGCCGGATTTGAACCAGCGACCTAAGGATTACAGCAATTTAACCTACAGTCCTCCGCTCTACCAACTGAGCTATCGAAGGATAAAAAATGTAGTCAAACGCCATCACCTAGATGGTCAGAGGTTTGGCAGAAGCATATGTTCCCTTTAAGAAATTAATCTGCTGAGTTTGGTGGTTTCTTGGAGCTGCTAAGGATTGCCCCCAGGTCTTCGTACGTTCAACTAATGCTCTAGTCCTCTGAGCTACATCCCCTTAGATTGCAAGTAGTTGCATTTGGGAATAGACAAAAAGTGAGCCGAGGAATAAAATCGCTTTTTGCCCCCTCACTGCAAAATGTCTTATTCTCTCTCCCTGTTGGTCTAGTGGTTAGGAATCGGTTCTTTTACCACCGCGGCCTGGGTTTGATTCCCGCTCAGGGAATGACTTGCTTTTGGGGAAACACTAGGCATAAGTCAAAAACTTGGCACAACTGCAGAAAAAGTTATACTCTTCTGAGTCAGCGACCTAAGGACTGTTGCAATCTCGAGAACTCTCTTGTGCTCTACCAACATTCCTATCAAAGGTCAACAAGTGAAGATTTCTTCTCTCAGGGAAAGATATTTTTTTGTCAAGCACATGTCATGGTACACTGCTGTCAAAAAGTTGGCGTAAGCCACAAGAAAAAGTACAATCCTTCGAGCCGGATTTGAAACAGCGACCTAAGGATTACAGCAATTTCACCTACAGTCCTCCGTTCTACCAACTGAGCTATCGAAGGATAAAAAATGTAGTCAAACGCCATCACCTAGATGGTCAGAGGTTTGGCAGAAGCATATGTTCCCTTTAAGAAATTAATCTGCTGAGTTTGGTGGTTTCTTGGAGCTGCTAAGGATTGCCCCCAGGTCTTCGTACGTTCAACTAATGCTCTATTCCTCTGAGCTACATCCCCTTAGATTGCAAGTAGTTGCATTTGGGAATAGACAAAAAGTGAGCCGAGGAATAAAATCGCTGTTTAGCCCCGTAGCTTGCGAAATGTATTTTTCTCTCTCCCTGTTGGTCTAGTGGTTAGGATTCGGTTCTTTTACCACCGCGGCCTGGGTTTGATTCCCGCTCAGGGAATGACTTGCTTTTGGGGAAACACTAGGCATAAGTCAAAAACTTGGCACAACTGCAGAAAAAGTTATACTCTTCTGAATCAGCGACCAAAGGACTGTTGCAATCTCGAGAACTCTCTGCTGCTCTACCAACATTCCTATCAAAGGTCAACAAGTGAAGATTTCTTGTCTCAGAGAAAGATATTTTTTTGTCAAGCACATGTCATGGTACACTGCTGTCAAAAAGTTGGCGTAAGGCACAAGAAAAAGTACAATCCTTCGAGCCGGATTTGAACAAGCGACCTAAGGATTACAGCAATTTCACCTACAGTCCTCCGCTCTACCAACTGAGCTATCGTAGGATAAAAAATGTAGTCAAACGCCATCACCTAGATGGTCAGAGGTTTGGCAGAAGCATATGTTCCCTTTAAGAAATTAATCTGCTGAGTTTGGTGGTTTCTTGGAGCTGCTAAGGATTGCCCCCAGGTCTTCGTACGTTCAACTAATGCTCTATTCCTCTGAGCTACATCCCCTTAGATTGCAAGTAGTTGCATTTGGGAATAGACAAAAAGTGAGCCGAGGAATAAAATCGCTGTTTAGCCCCCTAGCTTGCGAAATGTATTTTTCTCTCTCCCTGTTGGTCTAGTGGTAAGGATTCGGTTCTTTTACCACCGCGGCCTGGGTTTGATTCCCGCTCAGGGAATGTCTTGCTTTTGGGTAAACACTAGGCATAAGTCAAAAACTTGGAACAACTGCAGAATAAGTTATACTCTTCTGAGTCAGCGACATACGGACTGTCGCAATCTCGAGAAATCTCTGCTGCTCTACCAACATTCCTATCAAAGGTCAACAAGTGAAGATTTCTTCTCTCAGGGAAATATTTTTTGTTGTCAAGCACATGTCATGGTACACTGCTGTCAAAAAGTTGCCGTAAGCCACAAGAAAAAGTACAATCCTTCGAGCCGGATTTGAACCAGCGACCTAAGGATTACAGCAATTTCACCTACAGTCCTCCGCTCCACCAACTGAGCTATCGAAGGATAAAAAATGTAGTCAAACGCCATCACCTAGATGGTCAGAGGTTTGGCAGAAGCATATGTTCCCTTTAAGAAATTAATCTGCTGAATAGCCGAGCTTGCGAAATGTATTTTTCTCTCTCCCTGTTGGTCTAGTGGTAAGGATTCGATTCTTTTACCACCGCGGCCTGGGTTTGATTCCCGCTCAGGGAATGACTTGCTTTTGGGGAAACACTAGGCATAAGTCAAAAACTTGGCACAACTGCAGAAAAAGTTATACTCTTCTGAATCAGCGACCTAAGGACTGTTTCAATCTCGAGAACTCTCTGCTGCTCTACCAACATTCCTATCAAAGGTCAACAAGTGAAGATTTCTTCTCTCAGGGAAAGATATTTTTTTGTCAAGCACATGTCATGGTACACTGCTGTCAAAAAGTTGGCGTAAGGCACAAGAAAAAGTACAATCCTTCGAGCCGGATTTGAACAAGCAACCTAAGGATTACAGCAATTTCACCTACAGTCCTCCGCTCTACCAACTGAGCTATCGAAGGATAAAAAATGTAGTCAAACGCCATCACCTAGATTGTCAGAGGTTTGGCAGAAGCATATGTTCCCTTTTAGAAATTAATCTGCTGAGTTTGGTGGTTTCTTGGAGCTGCTAAGGATTGCCCCCAGGTCTTCGTACGTTCAACTAATGCTCTAGTCCTCTGAGCTACATCCCCTTAGATTGCAAGTAGTTGCATTTGGAAATAGACAAAAAGTGAGCCGAGGAATAAAATCGCTGTTTAGCCCCCTAGCTTGCGAAATGTATTTTTCTCTCTCCCTGTTGGTCTAGTGGTAAGGATTCGGTTCATTTACCACCGCGGCCTGGGTTTGATTCCCGCTCAGGGAATGACTTGCTTTTGGGGAAACACTAGGCATAAGTCAAAAACTTGGCACAACTGCAGAATAAGTTATACTCTTCTGAGTCAGCGACATACGGACTGTCGCAATCTCGAGAACTCTCTGCTGCTCTACCAACATTCCTATCAAAGGTCAACAAGTGAAGATTTCTTCTCTCAGGGAAATATTTTTTTTTGTCAAGCACATGTCATGGTACACTGCTGTCAAAAAGTTGCCGTAAGCCACAAGAAAAAGTACAATCCTTCGAGCCGGATTTGAACCAGCGACCTAAGGATTACAGCAATTTCACCTACAGTCCTCCGCTCTACCAACTGAGCTATCGAAGGATAAAAAATGTAGTCAAACGCCATCACCTAGATGGTCAGAGGTTTGGCAGAAGCATATGTTCCCTTTAAGAAATTAATCTGCTGAGTTTGGTGGTTTCTTGGAGCTGCTAAAGATTGCCCTCAGGTCTTCGTACGTTCAACTAATGCTCTAGTCCTCTGAGCTACATCCCCTTAGATTGCAAGTAGTTGCATTTGGGAATAGATAAAAAGTGAGCCGAGGAATAAAATCGCTGTTTAGCCCCCTAGCTTGCAAAATGTATTTTTCTCTCTCCCTATTGGTCTAGTGGTTAGGATTCGGTTCTTTTACCACCGCGGCCTGGGTTTGATTCCCGCTCAGGGAATGACTTGCTTTTGGGGAAACACTAGGCATAAGTCAAAAACTTGGCACAACTGCAGAAAAAGTTATACTCTTCTGAATCAGCGACCTAAGGACTGTTGCAATCTCGAGAACTCTCTGCTGCTCTACCAACATTCCTATCAAAGGTCAACAAGTGAAGATTTCTTCTCTCAGGGAAAGATATTTTTTTGTCAAGCACATGTCATGGTACACTGCTGTCAAAAAGTTGGCGTAAGGCACAAGAAAAAGTACAATCCTTCGAGCCGGATTTGAACAAGCAACCTAAGGATTACAGCAATTTCACCTACAGTCCTCCGCTCTACCAACTGAGCTATCGAAGGATAAAAAATGTAGTCAAACGCCATCACCTAGATTGTCAGAGGTTTGGCAGAAGCATATGTTCCCTTTAAGAAATTAATCTGCTGAGTTTGGTGGTTTCTTGGAGCTGCTAAGGATTGCCCCCAGGTCTTCGTACGTTCAACTAATGCTCTATTCCTCTGAGCTACATCCCCTTAGATTGCAAGTAGTTGCATTTGGGAATAGATAAAAAGTGAGCCGAGGAATAAAATCGCTGTTTAGCCCCCTAGCTTGCAAAATGTATTTTTCTCTCTCCCTGTTGGTCTAGTGGTAAGGATTCGGTTCTTTTACCACCGCGGCCTGGGTTTGATTCCCGCTCAGGGAATGACTTGCTTTTGGGTAAACACTAGGCATAAGTCAAAAACTTGGAACAACTGCAGAATAAGTTATACTCTTCTGAGTCAGCGACATACGGACTGTTGCAATCTCGAGAACTCTCTGCTGCTCTACCAACATTCCTATCAAAGGTCAACAAGTGAAGATTTCTTCTCTCAGGGAAAGATATTTTTTTGTCAAGCACATGTCATGGTACACTGCTGTCAAAAAGTTGGCGTAAGCCACAAGAAAAAGTACAATCCTTAGAGCCAGATTTGAACCAGCAACCTAAGGATTACAGCAATTTCACCTACAGTCCTCCGCTCTACCAACTGAGCTATCAAAGGTTAAAATATGTAGTCAAACGCCATCACCTAGATGGTCAGAGGTTTGGCAGCAGCATATGTTCCCTTTAAGAAATTAATCTGCTGAGTTTGGTGGTTTCTTGGAGCTGCTAAGGATTGCCCCCAGGTCTTCGTACGTTCAACTAATGCTCTATTCCTCTGAGCTACATCCCCTTAGATTGCAAGTAGTTGCATTTGGGAATAGATAAAAAGTGAGCCGAGGAATAAAATCGCTGTTTAGCCCCCTAGCTTGCGAAATGTATTTTTCTCTCTCCATGTTGGTCTAGTGGTAAGGATTCGGTTCTTTTACCACCGCGGCCTGGGTTTGATTCCCGCTCAGGGAATGACTTGCTTTTGGGTAAACACTAGGCATAAGTCAAAAACTTGGAACAACTGCAGAATAAGTTATACTCTTCTGAGTCAGCGACATGCGGACTGTTGCAATCTCGAGAACTCTCTGCTGCTCTACCAACATTCCTATCAAAGGTCAACAAGTGAAGATTTCTTCTCTCAGGGAAATATATTTTTTTGTCAAGCACATGTCATGGTACACTGCTGTCAAAAAGTTGGCGTAAGCCACAAGAAAAAGTACAAT
This sequence comes from Oncorhynchus clarkii lewisi, assembly GCF_045791955.1. Lineage (NCBI taxonomy): Eukaryota > Metazoa > Chordata > Actinopteri > Salmoniformes > Salmonidae > Oncorhynchus > Oncorhynchus clarkii. Next base: position 34,230 of record NW_027261065.1, read on the forward strand.
CCTTCGAGCCAGATTTGAACCAGCGACCTAAGGATTACAGCAATTTCACCTACAGTCCTCCGCTCTACCAACTGAGCTATCGAAGGATAAAAAATGTAGTCAAACGCCATCACCTAGATTGTCAGAGGTTTGGCAGAAGCATATGTTCCCTTTAAGAAATTAATCTGCTGAGTTTGGTGGTTTCTTGGAGCTGCTAAGGATTGCCCCCAGGTCTTCGTACGTTCAACTAATGCTCTATTCCTCTGAGCTACATCCCCTTAGATTGCAAGTAGTTGCATTTGGGAATAGATAAAAAGTGAGCCGAGGAATAAAATCGCTGTTTAGCCCCCTAGCTTGCAAAATGTATTTTTCTCTCTCCCTGTTGGTCTAGTGGTAAGGATTCGGTTCTTTTACCACCGCGGCCTGGGTTTGATTCCCGCTCAGGGATTGACTTGCTTTTGGGTAAACACTAGGCATAAGTCAAAAACTTGGAACAACTGCAGAATAAGTTATACTCTTCTGAGTCAGCGACATACGGACTGTTGCAATCTCGAGAACTCTCTGCTGCTCTACCAACATTCCTATCAAAGGTCAACAAGTGAAGATTTCTTCTCTCAGGGAAAGATATTTTTTTGTCAAGCACATGTCATGGTACACTGCTGTCAAAAAGTTGGCGTAAGCCACAAGAAAAAGTACAATCCTTCGAGCCAGATTTGAACCAGCAACCTAAGGATTACAGCAATTTCACCTACAGTCCTCCGCTCTACCAACTGAGCTATCAAAGGTTAAAATATGTAGTCAAACGCCATCACCTAGATGGTCAGAGGTTTGGCAGCAGCATATGTTCCCTTTAAGAAATTAATCTGCTGAGTTTGGTGGTTTCTTGGAGCTGCTAAGGATTGCCCCCAGGTCTTCGTACGTTCAACTAATGCTCTATTCCTCTGAGCTACATCCCCTTAGATTGCAAGTAGTTGCATTTGGGAATAGATAAAAAGTGAGCCGAGGAATAAAATCGCTGTTTAGCCCCCTAGCTTGCGAAATGTATTTTTCTCTCTCCCTGTTGGTCTAGTGGTAAGGATTCGGTTCTTTTACCACCGCGGCCTGGGTTTGATTCCCGCTCAGGGAATGACTTGCTTTTGGGTAAACACTAGGCATAAGTCAAAAACTTGGAACAACTGCAGAATAAGTTATACTCTTCTGAGTCAGCGACATGCGGACTGTTGCAATCTCGAGAACTCTCTGCTGCTCTACCAACATTCCTATCAAAGGTCAACAAGTGAAGATTTCTTCTCTCAGGGAAATATATTTTTTTGTCAAGCACATGTCATGGTACACTGCTGTCAAAAAGTTGGCGTAAGCCACAAGAAAAAGTACAATCCTTCGAGCCAGATTTGAACCAGCGACCTAAGGATTACAGCAATTTCACCTACAGTCCTCCGCTCTACCAACTGAGCTATCGAAGGTTAAAATATGTAGTCAAACGCCATCACCTAGATGGTCAGAGGTTTGGCAGCAGCATATGTTCCCTTTAAGAAATTAATCTGCTGTGTTTGGTGGTTTCTTGGAGCTGCTAAGGATTGCCCCCGGGTCTTCGTACGTTCAACTAATGCTCTATTCCTCTGAGCTACATCCCCTTAGATTGCAAGTAGTTGCATTTGGGAATAGATAAAAAGTGAGCCGAGGAATAAAATCGCTGTTTAGCCCCCTAGCTTGCAAAATGTATTTTTCAATCTCCCTGTTGGTCTAGTGGTTAGGATTCGGTTCTTTTACCACCGCTGCCTGGGTTTGATTCCCGCTCAGGGAATGACTTGCTTTTGGGGCAACACTAGGCATAAGTCAAAAACTTGGCACAACTGCAGAAAAAGTTATACTCTTCTGAGTCAGCGACCTAAGGACTGTTGCAATCTCGAGAACTCTCTGCTGCTCTACCAACATTCCTATCAAAGGTCAACAAGTGAAGATTTCTTCTCTCAGGGAAAGATATTTTTTTGTCAAGCACATGTCATGGTTCACTGCTGTCAAAAAGTTGCCGTAAGCAACAAGAAAAAGTACAATCCTTCGAGCCGGATTTGAACCAGCGACCTAAGGATTACAGCAATTTCACCTACAGTCCTCCGCTCTACCAACTGAGCTATCGAAGGATAAAAAATGTAGTCAAACGCCATCACCTAGATGGTCAGAGGTTTGGCAGCAGCATATGTTCCCTTTAAGAAATTAATCTGCTGAGTTTGGTGGTTTCTTGGAGCTGCTAAGGATTGCCCCCAGGTCTTCGTACGTTCAACTAATGCTCTATTCCTCTGAGCTACATCCCCTTAGATTGCAAGTAGTTGCATTTGGGAATAGACAAAAAGTGAGCCGAGGAATAAAATCGCTGTTTAGCCCCCTAGCTTGCGAAATGTATTTTTCTCTCTCCCTGTTGGTCTAGTGGTTAGGATTCGGTTCTTTTACCACCGCGGCCTGGGTTTGATTCCCGCTCAGGGAATGACTTGCTTTTGGGTAAACACTAGGCATAAGTCAAAAACTTGGAACAACTGCAGAATAAGTTATACTCTTCTGAGTCAGCGACATACGGACTGTTGCAATCTCGAGAACTCTCTGCTGCTCTACCAACATTCCTATCAAAGGTCAACAAGTGAAGATTTCTTCTCTCAGGGAAATATATTTTTTTGTCAAGCACATGTCATGGTACACTGCTGTCAAAAAGTTGGCGTAAGCCACAAGAAAAAGTACAATCCTTCGAGCCAGATTTGAACCAGCGACCTAAGGATTACAGCAATTTCACCTACAGTCCTCCGCTCTACCAACTGAGCTATCAAAGGTTAAAATTATGTAGTCAAACGCCATCACCTAGATGGTCAGAGGTTTGGCAGCAGCATATGTTCACTTTAAGAAATTAATCTGCTGAGTTTGGTGGTTTCTTGGAGCTGCTAAGGATTGCCCCCAGGTCTTCGTACGTTCAACTAATGCTCTATTCCTCTGAGCTACATCCCCTTAGATTGCAAGTAGTTGCATTTGGGAATAGATAAAAAGTGAGCCGAGGAATAAAATCGCTGTTTAGCCCCCTAGCTTGCAAAATGTATTTTTCAATCTCCCTGTTGGTCTAGTGGTTAGGATTCGGTTCTTTTACCACCGCTGCCTGGGTTTGATTCCCGCTCAGGGAATGACTTGCTTTTGGGGCAACACTAGGCATAAGTCAAAAACTTGGCACAACTGCAGAAAAAGTTATACTCTTCTGAATCAGCGACCTAAGGACTGTTGAAATCTCGAGAACTCTCTGCTGCTCTACCAACATTCCTATCAAAGGTCAACAAGTGAAGATTTCTTCTCTCAGGGAAAGATATTTTTTTGTCAAGCACATGTCATGGTTCACTGCTGTCAAAAAGTTGGCGTAAGCCACAAGAAAAAGTACAATCCTTCGAGCCGGATTTGAACCAGCGACCTAAGGATTACAGCAATTTCACCTACAGTCCTCCGCTCTACCAACTGAGCTATCGAAGGATAAAAAATGTAGTCAAACGCCATCACCTAGATGGTCAGAGGTTTGGCAGAAGCATATGTTCCCTTTAAGAAATTAATCTGCTGAGTTTGGTGGTTTCTTGGAGCTGCTAAGGATTGCCCCCAGGTCTTCGTACGTTCAACTAATGCTCTATTCCTCTGAGCTACATCCCCTTAGATTGCAAGTAGTTGAATTTGGGAATAGACAAAAAGTGAGCCGAGGAATAAAATCGCTGTTTAGCCCCCTAGCTTGCGAAATGTATTTTTCTCTCTCTCTGTTGGTCTAGTGGTAAGGATTCGGTTCTTTTACCACCGCGGCCTGGGTTTGATTCCCGCTCAGGGAATGACTTGCTTTTGGGTAAACACTAGGCATAAGTCAAAAACTTGGAACAACTGCAGAATAAGTTATACTCTTCTGAGTCAGCGACATACGGACTGTTGCAATCTCGAGAACTCTCTGCTGCTCTACCAACATTCCTATCAAAGGTCAACAAGTGAAGATTTCTTCTCTCAGGGAAAGATATTTTTTTGTCAAGCACATGTCATGGTTCACTGCTGTCAAAAAGTTGGCATAAGCCACAAGAAAAAGTACAATCCTTCGAGCCGGATTTGAACCAGCGACCTAAGGATTACAGCAATTTCACCTACAGTCCTCCGCTCTACCAACTGAGCTATCGATGGATAAAAAATGTAGTCAAACGCCATCACCTAGATGGTCAGAGGTTTGGCAGAAGCATATGTTCCCTTTAAGAAATTAATCTGCTGAGTTTGGTGGTTTCTTGGAGCTGCTAAGGATTGCCCCCAGGTCTTCGTACGTTCAACTAATGCTCTATTCCTCTGAGCTACATCCCCTTAGATTGCAAGTAGTTGCATTTGGGAATAGATAAAAAGTGAGCCGAGGAATAAAATCGCTGTTTAGCCCCCTAGCTTGCAAAATGTAATTTTCAATCTCCCTGTTGGTCTAGTGGTTAGGATTCGGTTCTTTTACCACCGCTGCCTGGGTTTGATTCCCGCTCAGGGAATGACTTGCTTTTGGGGCAACACTAGGCATAAGTCAAAAACTTGGCACAACTGCAGAAAAAGTTATACTCTTCTGAATCAGCGACCTAAGGACTGTTGAAATCTCGAGAACTCTCTGCTGCTCTACCAACATTCCTATCAAAGGTCAACAAGTGAAGATTTCTTCTCTCAGGGAAAGATATTTTTTTGTCAAGCACATGTCATGGTTCACTGCTGTCAAAAAGTTGGCGTAAGCCACAAGAAAAAGTACAATCCTTCGAGCCGGATTTGAACCAGCGACCTAAGGATTACAGCAATTTCACCTACAGTCCTCCGCTCTACCAACTGAGCTATCGAAGGATAAAAAATGTAGTCAAACGCCATCACCTAGATGGTCAGAGGTTTGGCAGAAGCATATGTTCCCTTTAAGAAATTAATCTGCTGAGTTTGGTGGTTTCTTGGAGCTGCTAAGGATTGCCCCCAGGTCTTCGTACGTTCAACTAATGCTCTATTCCTCTGAGCTACATCCCCTTAGATTGCAAGTAGTTGCATTTGGGAATAGATAAAAAGTGAGCCGAGGAATAAAATCGCTGTTTAGCCCCCTAGCTTGCAAAATGTATTTTTCAATCTCCCTGTTGGTCTAGTGGTTAGGATTCGGTTCTTTTACCACCGCTGCCTGGGTTTGATTCCCGCTCAGGGAATGACTTGCTTTTGGGGCAACACTAGGCATAAGTCAAAAACTTGGCACAACTGCAGAAAAAGTTATACTCTTCTGAATCAGCAACCTAAGGACTGTTGCAATCTCGAGAACTCTCTGCTGCTCTACCAACATTCCTATCAAAGGTCAACAAGTGAAGATTTCTTCTCTCAGGGAAAGATATTTTTTTGTCAAGCACATGTCATGGTACACTGCTGTCAAAAAGTTGGCGTAAGCCACAAGAAAAAGTACAATCCTTCGAGCCAGATTTGAACCAGCGACCTAAGGATTACAGCAATTTCACCTACAGTCCTCCGCTCTACCAACTGAGCTATCGAAGGTTAAAATATGTAGTCAAACGCCATCACCTAGATGGTCAGAGGTTTGGCAGCAGCATATGTTCCCTTTAAGAAATTAATCTGCTGAGTTTGGTGGTTTCTTGGAGCTGCTAAGGATTGCCCCCAGGTCTTCGTACGTTCAACTAATGCTCTATTCCTCTGAGCTACATCCCCTTAGATTGCAAGTAGTTGCATTTGGGAATAGATAAAAAGTGAGCCGAGGAATAAAATCGCTGTTTAGCCCCCTAGCTTGCAAAATGTATTTTTCAATCTCCCTGTTGGTCTAGTGGTTAGGATTCGGTTCTTTTACCACCGCTGCCTGGGTTTGATTCCCGCTCAGGGAATGACTTGCTTTTGGGGCAACACTAGGCATAAGTCAAAAACTTGGCACAACTGCAGAAAAAGTTATACTCTTCTGAATCAGCGACCTAAGGACTGTTGCAATCTCGAGAACTCTCTGCTGCTCTACCAACATTCCTATCAAAGGTCAACAAGTGAAGATTTCTTCTCTCAGGGAAAGATATTTTTTTGTCAAGCACATGTCATGGTTCACTGCTGTCAAAAAGTTGCCGTAAGCCACAAGAAAAAGTACAATCCTTCGAGCCGGATTTGAACCAGCGACCTAAGGATTACAGCAATTTCATCTACAGTCCTCCGCTCTAACAACTGAGCTATCGAAAGGTGACGAATGTATTCAAACGCCATCACCTAGATGGTCAGAGGTTCGGCAGAAGCATATGTTCCCTTTAAGAATTTAATCTGCTGAGTTTGGTGGTGTCTTGGAGCTGCTGAGGATTGCCCCCAGGTCTTCGTATGTTCAACTAATGCTCTATTCCTCTGAGCTACATCCCCTTAGATTGCAAGTAGTTGCATTTGGGAATAGACAAAAAGTGAGCCGAGGAATAAAATCGCTTTTTAGCCCCCTCACTGCAAAATGTCTTATTCTCTCTCCCTGTTGGTCTAGTGGTTAGGAATCGGTTCTTTTACCACCGCGGCCTGGGTTTGATTCCCGCTCAGGGAATGACTTGCTTTTGGGGAAACACTAGGCATAAGTCAAAAACTTGGCACAACTGCAGAAAAAGTTATACTCTTCTGAGTCAGCGACCTAAGGACTGTTGCAATCTCGAGAACTCTCTTGTGCTCTACCAACATTCCTATCAAAGGTCAACAAGTGAAGATTTGTTCTCTCAGGGAAAGATATTTTTGTCAAGCACATGTCAAGGTGCACTGCTGTCAAAAAGTTGGCGTAAGCCACAAGAAAATGTACAATCCTTCGAGCCGGATTTGAACCAGCAACCTAAGGATTACAGCAATTTCATCTACAGTCCTCCGCTCTACCAACTGAGCTATCGAAAGGCGACAAATTTAATCAAACGCCATCACCTAGATGGTCAGAGGTTCGGCAGAAGCATATGTTCCCTTTAAGAATTTAATCTGCTGAGTTTGGTGGTGTCTTGGAGCTGCTGAGGATTGCCCCCAGGTCTTCGTACGTTCAACTAATGCTCTATTCCTCTGAGCTACATCCCCTTAGATTGCAAGTAGTTGCATTTGGGAATAGACAAAAAGTGAGCCGAGGAATAAATCGCTGTTTAGCCCCCTCACTGCGAAATGTCTTGTTCTCTCTCCCTGTTGGTCTAGTGGTTAGGATTCGGTTCTTTTACCACCGCGGCCTGGGTTTGATTCCCGCTCAGGGAATGACTTGCTTTTGGGTAAACACTAGGCATAAGTCAAAAACTTGGAACAACTGCAGAGAAGTTATACTCTTCTCAGTCAGCGACATACGGACTGTTGCAATCTCGAGAACTCTCTCCTCTACCAACATTCCTATCAAAGGTCAACAAGTGAAGATTTCTTCTCTCAGGGAAAGATATTTTTTTGTCAAGCACATGTCATGGTACAATGCTGTCAAAAAGTTGGCGTAAGCCACAAGAAAAAGTACAATCCTTCGAGCCGGATTTGAACCAGCGACCTAAGGATTACAGCAATTTCACCTACAGTCCTTCGTTCTACCAACTGAGCTATCTAAGGATAAAAAAATGTAGTCAAACGCCATCACCTAGATGGTCAGAGGTTTGGCAGAAGCATATGTTCCCTTTAAGAAATTAATCTGCTGAGTTTGGTGGTTTCTTGGACCTGCTGACGATTGCCCCCAGGTCTTCGTACGTTCAACTAATGCTCTATTCCTCTGAGCTACATCCCCTTAGATTGCAAGTAGTTGCATTTGGGAATAGACAAAAAGTGAGCCGAGGAATAAAATCGCAGTTTAGCCCCTTAGCTTGCGAAATGTATTTTTCTCTCTCCCTGTTGTTCTAGTGGTTAGGATTCGGTTCTTTTACCACCGCGGCCTGGGTTTGATTCCCGCTCAGGGAATGACTTGCTTTTGGGTAAACACTAGGCATAAGTCAAAAACTTGGAACAACTGCAGAGAAGTTATACTCTTCTCAGTCAGCGACATACGGACTGTTGCAATCTCGAGAACTCTCTCCTCTACCAACATTCCTATCAAAGGTCAACAAGTGAAGATTTCTTCTCTCAGGGAAAGATATTTTTTGTCAAGCACATGTCATGGTACAATGCTGTCAAAAAGTTGGCGTAAGCCACAAGAAAAAGTACAATCCTTCGAGCCGGATTTGAACCAGCGACCTAAGGATTACAGCAATTTCACCTACAGTCCTCCGTTCTACCAACTGAGCTATCTAAGGATAAAAAAATGTAGTCAAACGCCATCACCTAGATGGTCAGAGGTTTGGCAGAAGCATATGTTCCCTTTAAGAAATTAATCTGCTGAGTTTGGTGGTTTCTTGGAGCTGCTGAGGATTGCCCCCAGGTCTTCGTACGTTCAACTAATGCTCTATTCCTCTGAGCTACATCCCCTTAGATTGCAAGTAGTTGCATTTGGGAATAGACAAAAAGTGAGCCGAGGAATAAAATCGCAGTTTAGCCCTTAGCTTGCGAAATGTATTTTTCTCTCTCCCTGTTGTTCTAGTGGTTAGGATTCGGTTCTTTTACCACCGCGGCCTGGGTTTGATTCCCGCTCAGGGAATGACTTGCTTTTGGGTAAACACTAGGCATAAGTCAAAAACTTGGAACAACTGCAGAGAAGTTATACTCTTCTCAGTCAGCGACATACGGACTGTTGCAATCTCGAGAACTCTCTCCTCTACCAACATTCCTATCAAAGGTCAACAAGTGAAGATTTCTTCTCTCAGGGAAAGATATTTTTTTGTCAAGCACATGTCATGGTACACTGCTGTCAAAAAGTTGGCGTAAGCCACAAGAAAAAGTACAATCCTTCGAGCCGGATTTGAACCAGCGACCTAAGGATTACAGCAATTTCACCTACAGTCCTCCGCTCTACCAACTGAGCTATCGAAGGGTGACGATCATAGCAAAACGCCATCACCTAGATGGTCAGAGGTTTGGCAGAAGCATATGTTCCCTTTAAGAAATTAATCTGCTGAGTTTGTTGGTTTCTTGGAGCTGCTAAGGATTGCCCCCAGGTCTTCGTACGTTCAACTAATGCTCTATTCCTCTGAGCTACATCCCCTTAGATTGCAAGTAGTTGCATTTGGAAAAAGACAAAAAGTGAGCCGAGGAATAAAATCGCTGTTTAGCCCCCTAGCTTGCAAAATGTATTTTTCTCTCTCCCTGTTGGTCTAGTGGTTAGGATTCGGTTCTTTTACCACCGCTGCCTGGGTTTGATTCCCGCTCAGGGAATGACTTGCTTTTGGGGAAACACTAGGCATAAGTCAAAAACTTGGCACAACTGCAGAAAAAGTTATACTCTTCTGAGTCAGCGACATACGGACTGTTGCAATCTCGAGAACTCTCTGCTGCTCTACCAACATTCCTATCAAAGGTCAACAAGTGAAGATTTCTTCTCTCAGGGAAAGATATTTTTTTGTCAAGCACATGTCATGGTACACTGCTGTCAATAAGTTGGCGTAAGCCACAAGAAAAAGTACAATCCTTCGAGCCGGATTTGAACCAGCGACCTAAAGATTACAGCAATTTCACCTACAGTCCTCCGCTCTTCCAACTGAGCTATCGTAAGATAAAAAATGTATTCAAACGCCATCACCTAGATGGTCAGAGGTTTGGCAGAAGCATATGTTCCCTTTAAGAAATTAATCTGCTGAGTTTGGTGGTTTCTTGGAGCTGCTGAGGATTGCCCCCAGGTCTTCGTACGTTCAACTAATGCTCTATTCCTCTGAGCTACATCCCCTTAGATTGCAAGTAGTTGCATTTGGAAAAAGACAAAAAGTGAGCCGAGGAATAAAATCGCTGTTTAGCCCCCTAGCTTGCAAAAAGTATTTTTCTCTCTCCCTGTTGGTCTAGTGGTTAGGATTCAGTTCTATTACCACCGCGGCCTGGGTTTGATTCCCGCTCAGGGAATGACTTGCTTTTGGGGAAACACTAGGCATATGTCAAAAACTTGGCACAACTGCAGAAAAGGTTATACTCTTCTGAGTCAGCGACCTAAGGACTGTTGCAATCTCGAGAACTCTCTGCTGCTCTACCAACATTCCTATCAAAGGTCAACAAGTGAAGATTTCTTCTCTCAGGGAAAGATATTTTTTTGTCAAGCACATGTCATGGTACACTGCTGTCAATAAGTTGGCGTAAGCCACAAGAAAAAGTACAATCCTTCGAGCTGGATTTGAACCAGCGACCTAAGGATTACAGCAATTTCACCTACAGTCCTCCGCTCTTCCAACTGAGCTATCGAAGGATAAAAAATGTATTCAAATGCCATCACCTAGATGGTCAGAGGTTTGGCAGAAGCATATGTTCCCTTTAAGAAATTTATCTGCTGAGTTTGTTGGTTTCTTGGAGCTGCTAAGGATTGCCCCCAGGTCTTCGTACGTTCAACTAATGCTCTATTCCTCTGAGCTACATCCCCTTAGATTGCAAGTAGTTGCATTTGGAAAAAGACAAAAAGTGAGCCGAGGAATAAAATCGCTGTTTAGCCCCCTAGCTTGCAAAATGTATTTTTCTCTCTCCCTGTTGGTCTAGTGGTTAGGATTCGGTTCTTTTACCACCGCTGCCTGGGTTTGATTCCCGCTCAGGGAATGACTTGCTTTTGGGGAAACACTAGGCATAAGTCAAAAACTTGGCACAACTGCAGAAAAAGTTATACTCTTCTGAGTCAGCGACATACGGACTGTTGCAATCTCGAGAACTCTCTGCTGCTCTACCAACATTCCTATCAAAGGTCAACAAGTGAAGATTTCTTCTCTCAGGGAAAGATATTTTTTTGTCAAGCACATGTCATGGTACACTGCTGTCAATAAGTTGGCGTAAGCCACAAGAAAAAGTACAATCCTTCGAGCCGGATTTGAACCAGCGACCTAAAGATTACAGCAATTTCACCTACAGTCCTCCGCTCTTCCAACTGAGCTATCGTAGGATAAAAAATGTATTCAAACGCCATCACCTAGATGGTCAGAGGTTTGGCAGAAGCATATGTTCCCTTTAAGAAATTAATCTGCTGAGTTTGGTGGTGTCTTGGAGCTGCTGAGGATTGCCCCCAGGTCTTCGTACGTTCAACTAATGCTCTATTCCTCTGAGCTACACCCCCTTAGATTGCAAGTAGTTGCATTTGGGAATAGACAAAAAGTGAGCCGAGGAATAAAATCGCTGTTTAGCCCCTTAGCTTGCGAAATGTATTTTTCTCTCTCCCTGTTGGTCTAGTGGTTAGGATTCGGTTCTTTTACCACCGCGGCCTGGGTTTGATTCCCGCTCAGGGAATGACTTGCTTTTGGGGAAACACTAGGCATAAGTCAAAAACTTGGCACAACTGCAGAAAAAGTTATACTCTTCTGAGTCAGCGACCTAAGGACTGTTCCAATCTCGAGAACTCTCTTGTGCTCTACCAACATTCCTACCATAGGTCAACAACTGAAGATTTCTTCTCTCAGGGAAAGATCTTTTTTTGTCAAGCACATGTCAAGGTGCATTGCTGTCAAAAAGTTGGCGTAAGCCACAAGAAAAAGTACAATCCTTCGAGCCGGATTTGAACCAGCGACCTAAGGATTACAGCAATTTCACCTACAGTCATCCGTTCTACCAACTGAGCTATCTAAGGATAAAAAATGTAGTCAAACGCCATCACCTAGATGGTCAGAGGTTTGGCAGAAGCATATGTTCCCTTTAAGAAATTAATCTGCTGAGTTTGGTGGTTTCTTGGAGCTGCTGAGGATTGCCCCCAGGTCTTCGTACGTTCAACTAATGCTCTATTCCTCTGAGCTACATCCCCTTAGATTGCAAGTAGTTGCATTTGGGAATAGACAAAAAGTGAGCCGAGGAATAAAATCGCAGTTTAGCCCCTTAGCTTGCGAAATGTATTTTTCTCTCTCCCTGTTGGTCTAGTGGTTAGGATTCGGTTCTTTTACCACCGCGGCCTGGGTTTGATTCCCGCTCAGGGAATGACTTGCTTTTGGGTAAACACTAGGCATAAGTCAAAAACTTGGCACAACTGCAGAAAAAGTTATACTCTTTTGAGTCAGCGACCTAAGGACTGTTGCAATCTCGAGAACTCTCTTGTGCTCTACCAACATTCCTATCATAGGTCAACAAGTGAAGATTTCTTCTCTCAGGGAAAGATATTTTTTTATCAAGCACATGTCAAGGTGCACTGCTGCCAAAAAGTTGGCAGCAGTGCTCTACCAACATTCCTATCAAAGGTCAACAAGTGAAGATTTCTTCTCTCAGGGAAAGATATTTTTTTGTCAAGCACATGTCATGGTACACTGCTGTCAATAAGTTGGCGTAAGCCACAAGAAAAAGTACAATCCTTCGAGCTGGATTTGAACCAGCGACCTAAGGATTACAGCAATTTCACCTACAGTCCTCCGCTCTTCCAACTGAGCTATCGAAGGATAAAAAACGTATTCAAATGCCATCACCTAGATGGTCAGAGGTTTGGCAGAAGCATATGTTCCCTTTAAGAAATTAATCTGCTGAGTTTGTTGGTTTCTTGGAGCTGCTAAGGATTGCCCCCAGGTCTTCGTACGTTCAACTAATGCTCTATTCCTCTGAGCTACATCCCCTTAGATTGCAAGTAGTTGCATTTGGAAAAAGACAAAAAGTGAGCCGAGGAATAAAATCGCTGTTTAGCCCCCTAGCTTGCAAAATGTATTTTTCTCTCTCCCTGTTGGTCTAGTGGTTAGGATTCGGTTCTTTTACCACCGCTGCCTGGGTTTGATTCCCGCTCAGGGAATGACTTGCTTTTGGGGAAACACTAGGCATAAGTCAAAAACTTGGCACAACTGCAGAAAAAGTTATACTCTTCTGAGTCAGCGACATACGGACTGTTGCAATCTCGAGAACTCTCTGCTGCTCTACCAACATTCCTATCAAAGGTCAACAAGTGAAGATTTCTTCTCTCAGGGAAAGATATTTTTTTGTCAAGCACATGTCATGGTACACTGCTGTCAATAAGTTGGCGTAAGCCACAAGAAAAAGTACAATCCTTCGAGCCGGATTTGAACCAGCGACCTAAAGATTACAGCAATTTCACCTACAGTCCTCCGCTCTTCCAACTGAGCTATCGTAGGATAAAAAATGTATTCAAACGCCATCACCTAGATGGTCAGAGGTTTGGCAGAAGCATATGTTCCCTTTAAGAAATTAATCTGCTGAGTTTGGTGGTTTCTTGGAGCTGCTAAGGATTGCCCCCAGGTCTTCGTACGTTCAACTAATGCTCTATTCCTCTGAGCTACATCCCCTTAGATTGCAAGTAGTTGCATTTGGAAAAAGACAAAAAGTGAGCCGAGGAATAAAATCGCTGTTTAGCCCCCTAGCTTGCAAAAAGTATTTTTCTCTCTCCCTGTTGGTCTAGTGGTTAGGATTCAGTTCTATTACCACCGCGGCCTGGGTTTGATTCCCGCTCAGGGAATGACTTGCTTTTGGGGAAACACTAGGCATATGTCAAAAACTTGGCACAACTGCAGAAAAAGTTATACTCTTCTGAGTCAGCGACCTAAGGACTGTTGCAATCTCGAGAACTCTCTGCTGCTCTACCAACATTCCTATCAAAGGTCAACAAGTGAAGATTTCTTCTCTCAGGGAAAGATATTTTTTTGTCAAGCACATGTCATGGTACACTGCTGTCAATAAGTTGGCGTAAGCCACAAGAAAAAGTACAATCCTTCGAGCCGGATTTGAACCAGCGACCTAAGGATTACAGCAATTTCAACTACAGTCCTCCGCTCTACCAACTGAGCTATCGAAGGATAAAAAATGTAGTCAAACGCCATCACCTAGATGGTCAGAGGTTTGGCAGAAGCATATGTTCCCTTTAAGAAATTAATCTGCTGAGTTTGGTGGTTTCTTGGAGCTGCTAAGGATTGCCCCCAGGTCTTCGTACGTTCAACTAATGCTCTATTCCTCTGAGCTACATCCCCTTAGATTGCAAGTAGTTGCATTTGGGAATAGACAAAAAGTGAGCCGAGGAATAAAATCGCTGTTTAGCCCCCTAGCTTGCGAAATGTATTTTTCTCTCTCCCTGTTGGTCTAGTGGTAAGGATTCGGTTCTTTTACCACCGCGGCCTGGGTTTGATTCCCGCTCAGGGAATGTCTTGCTTTTGGGTAAACACTAGGCATAAATCAAAAACTTGGAACAACTGCAGAATAAGTTATACTCTTCTGAGTCAGCGACATACGGACTGTCGCAATCTCGAGAACTCGCTGCTGCTCTACCAACATTCCTATCAAAGGTCAACAAGTGAAGATTTCTTCTCTCAGGGAAATATTTTTTTTTGTCAAGCACATGTCATGGTACACTGCTGTCAAAAAGTTGCCGTAAGCCACAAGAAAAAGTACAATCCTTCGAGCCAGATTTGAACCAGCGACCTAAGGATTACAGCAATTTCACCTACAGTCCTCCGCTCTACCAACTGAGCTATCGAAGGATAAAAAATGTAGTCAAACGCCATCACCTAGATGGTCAGAGGTTTGGCAGAAGCATATGTTCCCTTTAAGAAATTAATCTGCTGAGTTTGGTGGTTTCTTGGAGCTGCTAAGGATTGCCCCCAGGTCTTTGAGCTACATCCCCTTAGATTGCAAGTAGTTGCATTTGGAAATAGACAAAAAGTGAGCCGAGGAATAAAATCGCTGTTTAGCCCCCTAGCTTGCGAAATGTATTTTTCTCTCTCCCTGTTGGTCTAGTGGTTAGGATTCAGTTCTTTTACCACCGCGGCCTGGGTTTGATTCCCGCTCAGGGAATGACTTGCTTTTGGGTAAACACTAGGCATAAGTCAAAAACTTGGAACAACTGCAGAATAAGTTATACTCTTCTGAGTCAGCGACATACGGACTGTTGCAATCTCGAGAACTCTCTGCTGCTCTACCAACATTCCTATCAAAGGTCAACAAGTGAAGATTTCTTCTCTCAGGGAAATATATTTTTTTGTCAAGCACATGTCATGGTACACTGCTGTCAAAAAGTTGGCGTAAGCCACAAGAAAAAGTACAATCCTTCGAGCCAGATTTGAACCAGCGACCTAAGGATTACAGCAATTTCACCTACAGTCCTCCGCTCTACCAACTGAGCTATCAAAGGTTAAAATATGTAGTCAAACGCCATCACCTAGATGGTCAGAGGTTTGGCAGCAGCATATGTTCCCTTTAAGAAATTAGAAAAAGTTGGCGTAAGCCACAAAAAAAAGTACAATCCTTCGAGCCAGATTTGAACCAGCGACCTAAGGATTACAGCAATTTCACCTACAGTCCTCCGCTCTACCAACTGAGCTATCGAAGGTTAAAATATGTAGTCAAACGCCATCACCTAGATGGTCAGAGGTTTGGCAGCAGCATATGTTCCCTTTAAGAAATTAATCTGCTGAGTTTGGTGGTTTCTTGGAGCTGCTAAGGATTGCCCCCAGGTCTTCGTACGTTCAACTAATGCTCTGTTCCTCTGAGCTACATCCCCTTAGATTGCAAGTAGTTGCATTTGGGAATAGATAAAAAGTGAGCCGAGGAATAAAATCGCTGTTTAGCCCCCTTGCTTGCAAAATGTATTTTTCAATCTCCCTGTTGGTCTAGTGGTTAGGATTCGGTTCTTTTACCACCGCTGCCTGGGTTTGATTCCCGCTCAGGGAATGACTTGCTTTTGGGTAAACACTAGGCATAAGTCAAAAACTTGGAACAACTGCAGAATAAGTTATACTCTTCTGAGTCAGCGACATACGGACTGTTGCAATCTCGAGAACTCTCTGCTGCTCTACCAACATTCCTATCAAAGGTCAACAAGTGAAGATTTCTTCTCTCAGGGAAAGATATTTTTTTGTCAAGCACGTGTCATGTACACTGCTGTCAAAAAGTTGGCGTAAGCCACAAGAAAAAGTACAATCCTTCGAGCCAGATTTGAACCAGCGATCTAACGATTACAGCAATTTCACCTACAGTCCTCCGCTCTACCAACTGAGCTATCGAAGGTTAAAATATGTAGTCAAACGCCATCACCTAGATGGTCAGAGGTTTGGCAGCAGCATATGTTCCCTTTAAGAAATTAATCTGCTGAGTTTGGTGGTTTCTTGGAGCTGCTAAGGATTGCCCCCAGGTCTTCGTACGTTCAACTAATGCTCTATTCCTCTGAGCTACATCCCCTTAGATTGCAAGTAGTTGCATTTGGGAATAGATAAAAAGTGAGCCGAGGAATAAAATCGCTGTTTAGCCCCCTAGCTTGCAAAATGTATTTTTCAATCTCCCTGTTGGTCTAGTGGTTAGGATTCGGTTCTTTTACCACCGCTGCCTGGGTTTGATTCCCGCTCAGGGAATGACTTGCTTTTGGGGCAACACTAGGCATAAGTCAAAAACTTGGCACAACTGCAGAAAAAGTTATACTCTTCTGAATCAGCGACCTAAGGACTGTTGCAATCTCGAGAACTCTCTGCTGCTCTACCAACATTCCTATCAAAGGTCAACAAGTGAAGATTTCTTCTCTCAGGGAAAGATATTTTTTTGTCAAGCACATGTCATGGTTCACTGCTGTCAAAAAGTTGCCGTAAGCCACAAGAAAAAGTACAATCCTTCGAGCCGGATTTGAACCAGCGACCTAAGGATTACAGCAATTTCACCTACAGTCCTCCGCTCTACCAACTGAGCTATCGAAGGTTAAAATATGTAGTCAAACGCCATCACCTAGATGGTCAGAGGTTTGGCAGCAGCATATGTTCCCTTTAAGAAATTAATCTGCTGAGTTTGATGGTTTCTTGGAGCTGCTAAGGATTGCCCCCAGGTCTTCGTACGTTCAACTAATGCTCTATTCCTCTGAGCTACATCCCCTTAGATTGCAAGTAGTTGCATTTGGGAATAGATAAAAAGTGAGCCGAGGAATAAAATCGCTGTTTAGCCCCCTAGCTTGCAAAATGTATTTTTCAATCTCCCTGTTGGTCTAGTGGTTAGGATTCGGTTCTTTTACCACCGCTGCCTGGGTTTGATTCCCGCTCAGGGAATGACTTGCTTTTGGGGCAACACTAGGCATAAGTCAAAAACTTGGCACAACTGCAGAATAAGTTATACTCTTCTGAATCAGCGACCTAAGGACTGTTGAAATCTCGAGAACTCTCTGCTGCTCTACCAACATTCCTATCAAAGGTCAACAAGTGAAGATTTCTTCTCTCAGGGAAAGATATTTTTTTGTCAAGCACATGTCATGGTTCACTGCTGTCAAAAAGTTGGCGTAAGCCACAAGAAAAAGTACAATCCTTCGAGCCAGATTTGAACCAGCGACCTAAGGATTACAGCAATTTCACCTACAGTCCTCCGCTCTACCAACTGAGCTATCGAAGGTTAAAATATGTAGTCAAACGCCATCACCTAGATGGTCAGAGGTTTGGCAGCAGCATATGTTCCCTTTAAGAAATTAATCTGCTGAGTTTGGTGGTTTCTTGGAGCTGCTAAGGATTGCCCCCAGGTCTTCGTACGTTCAACTAATGCTCTATTCCTCTGAGCTACATCCCCTTAGATTGCAAGTAGTTGCATTTGGGAATAGATAAAAAGTGAGCCGAGGAATAAAATCGCTGTTTAGCCCCCTAGCTTGCAAAATGTATTTTTCAATCTCCCTGTTGGTCTAGTGGTTAGGATTCGGTTCTTTTACCACCGCTGCCTGGGTTTGATTCCCGCTCAGGGAATGACTTGCTTTTGGGGCAACACTAGGCATAAGTCAAAAACTTGGCACAACTGCAGAAAAAGTTATACTCTTCTGAATCAGCGACCTAAGGACTGTTGCAATCTCGAGAACTCTCTGCTGCTCTACCAACATTCCTATCAAAGGTCAACAAGTGAAGATTTCTTCTCTCAGGGAAAGATATTTTTTTGTCAAGCACATGTCATGGTACACTGCTGTCAAAAAGTTGGCGTAAGCCACAAGAAAAAGTACAATCCTTCGAGCCAGATTTGAACCAGCGACCTAAGGATTACAGCAATTTCACCTACAGTCCTCCGCTCTACCAACTGAGCTATCGAAGGTTAAAATATGTAGTCAAACGCCATCACCTAGATGGTCAGAGGTTTGGCAGCAGCATATGTTCCCTTTAAGAAATTAATCTGCTGAGTTTGGTGGTTTCTTGGAGCTGCTAAGGATTGCCCCCAGGTCTTCGTACGTTCAACTAATGCTCTATTCCTCTGAGCTACATCCCCTTAGATTGCAAGTAGTTGCATTTGGGAATAGATAAAAAGTGAGCCGAGGAATAAAATCGCTGTTTAGCCCCCTAGCTTGCAAAATGTATTTTTCAATCTCCCTGTTGGTCTAGTGGTTAGGATTCGGTTCTTTTACCACCGCTGCCTGGGTTTGATTCCCGCTCAGGGAATGACTTGCTTTTGGGGCAACACTAGGCATAAGTCAAAAACTTGGCACAACTGCAGAAAAAGTTATACTCTTCTGAATCAGCGACCTAAGGACTGTTGCAATCTCGAGAACTCTCTGCTGCTCTACCAACATTCCTATCAAAGGTCAACAAGTGAAGATTTCTTCTCTCAGGGAAAGATATTTTTTTGTCAAGCACATGTCATGGTACACTGCTGTCAAAAAGTTGGCGTAAGCCACAAGAAAAAGTACAATCCTTCGAGCCAGATTTGAACCAGCGACCTAAGGATTACAGCAATTTCACCTACAGTCCTCCGCTCTACCAACTGAGCTATCAAAGGTTAAAATATGTAGTCAAACGCCATCACCTAGATGGTCAGAGGTTTGGCAGCAGCATATGTTCCCTTTAAGAAATTAATCTGCTGAGTTTGGTGGTTTCTTGGAGCTGCTAAGGATTGCCCCCAGGTCTTCGTACGTTCAACTAATGCTCTATTCCTCTGAGCTACATCCCCTTAGATTGCAAGTAGTTGCATTTGGGAATAGATAAAAAGTGAGCCGAGGAATAAAATCGCTGTTTAGCCCCCTAGCTTGCAAAATGTATTTTTCAATCTCCCTGTTGGTCTAGTGGTTAGGATTCGGTTCTTTTACCACCGCTGCCTGGGTTTGATTCCCGCTCAGGGAATGACTTGCTTTTGGGGCAACACTAGGCATAAGTCAAAAACTTGGCACAACTGCAGAAAAAGTTATACTCTTCTGAATCAGCGACCTAAGGACTGTTGCAATCTCGAGAACTCTCTGCTGCTCTACCAACATTCCTATCAAAGGTCAACAAGTGAAGATTTCTTCTCTCAGGGAAAGATATTTTTTTGTCAAGCACATGTCATGGTTCACTGCTGTCAAAAAGTTGCCGTAAGCCACAAGAAAAAGTACAATCCTTCGAGCCGGATTTGAACCAGCAACCTAAGGATTACAGCAATTTCACCTACAGTCCTCCGCTCTACCAACTGAGCTATCGAAGGTTAAAATATGTAGTCAAACGCCATCACCTAGATGGTCAGAGGTTTGGCAGAAGCATATGTTCCCTTTAAGAAATTAATCTGCTGAGTTTGGTGGTTTCTTGGAGCTGCTAAGGATTGCCCCCAGGTCTTCGTACGTTCAACTAATGCTCTATTCCTCTGAGCTACATCCCCTTAGATTGCAAGTAGTTGCATTTGGGAATAGATAAAAAGTGAGCCGAGGAATAAAATCGCTGTTTAGCCCCCTAGCTTGCAAAATGTATTTTTCAATCTCCCTGTTGGTCTAGTGGTTAGGATTCGGTTCTTTTACCACCGCTGCCTGGGTTTGATTCCCGCTCAGGGAATGACTTGCTTTTGGGGCAACACTAGGCATAAGTCAAAAACTTGGCACAACTGCAGAAAAAGTTATACTCTTCTGAATCAGCGACCTAAGGACTGTTGCAATCTCGAGAACTCTCTGCTGCTCTACCAACATTCCTATCAAAGGTCAACAAGTGAAGATTTCTTCTCTCAGGGAAAGATATTTTTTTGTCAAGCACATGTCATGGTTCACTGCTGTCAAAAAGTTGCCGTAAGCCACAAGAAAAAGTACAATCCTTCGAGCCGGATTTGAACCAGCGACCTAAGGATTACAGCAATTTCACCTACAGTCCTCCGCTCTACCAACTGAGCTATCGAAGGTTAAAATATGTAGTCAAACGCCATCACCTAGATGGTCAGAGGTTTGGCAGAAGCATATGTTCCCTTTAAGAAATTAATCTGCTGAGTTTGGTGGTTTCTTGGAGCTGCTAAGGATTGCCCCCAGGTCTTCGTACGTTCAACTAATGCTCTATTCCTCTGAGCTACATCCCCTTAGATTGCAAGTAGTTGCATTTGGGAATAGATAAAAAGTGAGCCGAGGAATAAAATCGCTGTTTAGCCCCCTAGCTTGCGAAATGTATTTTTCTCTCTCCCTGTTGGTCTAGTGGTTAGGATTCGGTTCTTTTACCACCGCGGCCTGGGTTTGATTCCCGCTCAGGGAATGACTTGCTTTTGGGGAAACACTAGGCATAAGTCAAAAACTTGGCACAACTGCAGAAAAAGTTATACTCTTCTGAATCAGCGACCTAAGGACTGTTGCAATCTCGAGAACTCTCTGCTGCTCTACCAACAATCCTATCAAAGGTCAACAAGTGAAGATTTCTTCTCTCAGGGAAAGATATTTTTTTGTCAAGCACATGTCATGGTACACTGCTGTCAAAAAGTTGGCGTAAGCCACAAAAAAAAGTACAATCCTTCGAGCCAGATTTGAACCAGCGACCTAAGGATTACAGCAATTTCACCTACAGTCCTCCGCTCTACCAACTGAGCTATCGAAGGTTAAAATATGTAGTCAAACGCCATCACCTAGATGGTCAGAGGTTTGGCAGCAGCATATGCTCCCTTTAAGAAATTAATCTGCTGAGTTTGGTGGTTTCTTGGAGCTGCTAAGGATTGCCCCCAGGTCTTCGTACGTTCAACTAATGCTCTATTCCTCTGAGCTACATCCCCTTAGATTGCAAGTAGTTGCATTTGGGAATAGATAAAAAGTGAGCCGAGGAATAAAATCGCTGTTTAGCCCCCTAGCTTGCAAAATGTATTTTTCAATCTCCCTGTTGGTCTAGTGGTTAGGATTCGGTTCTTTTACCACCGCTGCCTGGGTTTGATTCCCGCTCAGGGAATGACTTGCTTTTGGGTAAACACTAGGCATAAGTCAAAAACTTGGAACAACTGCAGAATAAGTTATACTCTTCTGAGTCAGCGACATACGGACTGTTGCAATCTCGAGAACTCTCTGCTGCTCTACCAACATTCCTATCAAAGGTCAACAAGTGCAGATTTCTTCTCTCAGGGAAATATATTTTTTTGTCAAGCACATGTCATGGTACACTGCTGTCAAAAAGTTGGCGTAAGCCACAAAAAAAAGTACAATCCTTCAAGCCAGATTTGAACCAGCGACCTAAGGATTACAGCAATTTCACCTACAGTCCTCCGCTCTACCAACTGAGCTATCGAAGGTTAAAATATGTAGTCAAACGCCATCACCTAGATGGTCAGAGGTTTGGCAGCAGCATATGTTCCCTTTAAGAAATTAATCTGCTGAGTTTGGTGGTTTCTTGGAGCTGCTAAGGATTGCCCCCAGGTCTTCGTACGTTCAACTAATGCTCTATTCCTCTGAGCTACATCCCCTTAGATTGCAAGTAGTTGCATTTGGGAATAGATAAAAAGTGAGCCGAGGAATAAAATCGCTGTTTAGCCCCCTAGCTTGCAAAATGTATTTTTCAATCTCCCTGTTGGTCTAGTGGTTAAGATTCGGTTCTTTTACCACCGCTGCCTGGGTTTGATTCCCGCTCAGGGAATGACTTGCTTTTGGGGCAACACTAGGCATAAGTCAAAAACTTGGCACAACTGCAGAAAAAGTTATACTCTTCTGAATCAGCGACCTAAGGAATGTTGCAATCTCGAGAACTCTCTGCTGCTCTACCAACATTCCTATCAAAGGTCAACAAGTGAAGATTTCTTCTCTCAGGGAAAGATATTTTTTTGTCAAGCACATGTCATGGTTCACTGCTGTCAAAAAGTTGCCGTAAGCCACAAGAAAAAGTACAATCCTTCGAGCCGGATTTGAACCAGCGACCTAAGGATTACAGCAATTTCACCTACAGTCCTCCGCTCTACCAACTGAGCTATCGAAGGTTAAAATATGTAGTCAAACGCCATCACCTAGATGGTCAGAGGTTTGGCAGAAGCATATGTTCCCTTTAAGAAATTAATCTGCTGAGTTTGGTGGTTTCTTGGAGCTGCTAAGGATTGCCCCCAGGTCTTCGTACGTTCAACTAATGCTCTATTCCTCTGAGCTACATCCCCTTAGATTGCAAGTAGTTGCATTTGGGAATAGACAAAAAGTGAGCCGAGGAATAAAATCGCTGTTTAGCCCCCTAGCTTGCGAAATGTATTTTTCTCTCTCCCTGTTGGTCTAGTGGTTAGGATTCGGTTCTTTTACCACCGCGGCCTGGGTTTGATTCCCGCTCAGGGAATGACTTGCTTTTGGGGAAACACTAGGCATAAGTCAAAAACTTGGCACAACTGCAGAAAAAGTTATACTCTTCTGAATCAGCGACCTAAGGACTGTTGCAATCTCGAGAACTCTCTGCTGCTCTACCAACAATCCTATCAAAGGTCAACAAGTGAAGATTTCTTCTCTCAGGGAAAGATATTTTTTTGTCAAGCACATGTCATGGTACACTGCTGTCAAAAAGTTGGCGTAAGCCACAAAAAAAAGTACAATCCTTCGAGCCAGATTTGAACCAGCGACCTAAGGATTACAGCAATTTCACCTACAGTCCTCCGCTCTACCAACTGAGCTATCGAAGGTTAAAATATGTAGTCAAACGCCATCACCTAGATGGTCAGAGGTTTGGCAGCAGCATATGCTCCCTTTAAGAAATTAATCTGCTGAGTTTGGTGGTTTCTTGGAGCTGCTAAGGATTGCCCCCAGGTCTTCGTACGTTCAACTAATGCTCTATTCCTCTGAGCTACATCCCCTTAGATTGCAAGTAGTTGCATTTGGGAATAGATAAAAAGTGAGCCGAGGAATAAAATCGCTGTTTAGCCCCCTAGCTTGCAAAATGTATTTTTCAATCTCCCTGTTGGTCTAGTGGTTAGGATTCGGTTCTTTTACCACCGCTGCCTGGGTTTGATTCCCGCTCAGGGAATGACTTGCTTTTGGGTAAACACTAGGCATAAGTCAAAAACTTGGAACAACTGCAGAATAAGTTATACTCTTCTGAGTCAGCGACATACGGACTGTTGCAATCTCGAGAACTCTCTGCTGCTCTACCAACATTCCTATCAAAGGTCAACAAGTGCAGATTTCTTCTCTCAGGGAAATATATTTTTTTGTCAAGCACATGTCATGGTACACTGCTGTCAAAAAGTTGGCGTAAGCCACAAAAAAAAAGTACAATCCTTCAAGCCAGATTTGAACCAGCGACCTAAGGATTACAGCAATTTCACCTACAGTCCTCCGCTCTACCAACTGAGCTATCGAAGGTTAAAATATGTAGTCAAACGCCATCACCTAGATGGTCAGAGGTTTGGCAGCAGCATATGTTCCCTTTAAGAAATTAATCTGCTGAGTTTGGTGGTTTCTTGGAGCTGCTAAGGATTGCCCCCAGGTCTTCGTACGTTCAACTAATGCTCTATTCCTCTGAGCTACATCCCCTTAGATTGCAAGTAGTTGCATTTGGGAATAGATAAAAAGTGAGCCGAGGAATAAAATCGCTGTTTAGCCCCCTAGCTTGCAAAATGTATTTTTCAATCTCCCTGTTGGTCTAGTGGTTAAGATTCGGTTCTTTTACCACCGCTGCCTGGGTTTGATTCCCGCTCAGGGAATGACTTGCTTTTGGGGCAACACTAGGCATAAGTCAAAAACTTGGCACAACTGCAGAAAAAGTTATACTCTTCTGAATCAGCGACCTAAGGACTGTTGCAATCTCGAGAACTCTCTGCTGCTCTACCAACATTCCTATCAAAGGTCAACAAGTGAAGATTTCTTCTCTCAGGGAAAGATATTTTTTTTGTCAAGCACATGTCATGGTTCACTGCTGTCAAAAAGTTGCCGTAAGCCACAAGAAAAAGTACAATCCTTCGAGCCGGATTTGAACCAGCGACCTAAGGATTACAGCAATTTCACCTACAGTCCTCCGCTCTACCAACTGAGCTATCGAAGGTTAAAATATGTAGTCAAACGCCATCACCTAGATGGTCAGAGGTTTGGCAGCAGCATATGTTCCCTTTAAGAAATTAATCTGCTGAGTTTGGTGGTTTCTTGGAGCTGCTAAGGATTGCCCCCAGGTCTTCGTACGTTCAACTAATGCTCTATTCCTCTGAGCTACATCCCCTTAGATTGCAAGTAGTTGCATTTGGGAATAGATAAAAAGTGAGCCGAGGAATAAAATCGCTGTTTAGCCCCCTAGCTTGCAAAATGTATTTTTCAATCTCCCTGTTGGTCTAGTGGTTAGGATTCGGTTCTTTTACCACCGCTGCCTGGGTTTGATTCCCGCTCAGGGAATGACTTGCTTTTGGGGCAACACTAGGCATAAGTCAAAAACTTGGCACAACTGCAGAAAAAGTTATACTCTTCTGAATCAGCGACCTAAGGACTGTTGCAATCTCGAGAACTCTCTGCTGCTCTACCAACATTCCTATCAAAGGTCAACAAGTGAAGATTTCTTCTCTCAGGGAAAGATATTTTTTTGTCAAGCACATGTCATGGTTCACTGCTGTCAAAAAGTTGCCGTAAGCCACAAGAAAAAGTACAATCCTTCGAGCCGGATTTGAACCAGCGACCTAAGGATTACAGCAATTTCACCTACAGTCCTCCGCTCTACCAACTGAGCTATCGAAGGTTAAAATATGTAGTCAAACGCCATCACCTAGATGGTCAGAGGTTTGGCAGCAGCATATGTTCCCTTTAAGAAATTAATCTGCTGAGTTTGGTGGTTTCTTGGAGCTGCTAAGGATTGCCCCCAGGTCTTCGTACGTTCAACTAATGCTCTATTCCTCTGAGCTACATCCCCTTAGATTGCAAGTAGTTGCATTTGGGAATAGATAAAAAGTGAGCCGAGGAATAAAATCGCTGTTTAGCCCCCTAGCTTGCAAAATGTATTTTTCTCTCTCCCTGTTGGTCTAGTGGTTAGGATTCGGTTCTTTTACCACCGCTGCCTGGGTTTGATTCCCGCTCAGGGAATGACTTGCTTTTGGGGCAACACTAGGCATAAGTCAAAAACTTGGCACAACTGCAGAAAAAGTTATACTCTTCTGAGTCAGCGACCTAAGGACTGTTGCAATCTCGAGAACTCTCTGCTGCTCTACCAACATTCCTATCAAAGGTCAACAAGTGAAGATTTCTTCTCTCAGGGAAAGATATTTTTTTGTCAAGCACATGTCATGGTTCACTGCTGTCAAAAAGTTGCCGTAAGCCACAAGAAAAAGTACAATCCTTCGAGCCGGATTTGAACCAGCGACCTAAGGATTACAGCAATTTCACCTACAGTCCTCCGCTCTACCAACTGAGCTATCGAAGGTTAAAATATGTAGTCAAACGCCATCACCTAGATGGTCAGAGGTTTGGCAGCAGCATATGTTCCCTTTAAGAAATTAATCTGCTGAGTTTGGTGGTTTCTTGGAGCTGCTAAGGATTGCCCCCAGGTCTTCGTACGTTCAACTAATGCTCTATTCCTCTGAGCTACATCCCCTTAGATTGCAAGTAGTTGCATTTGGGAAAAGATAAAAAGTGAGCCGAGGAATAAAATCGCTGTTTAGCCCCCTAGCTTGCAAAATGTATTTTTCTCTCTCCCTGTTGGTCTAGTGGTTAGGATTCGGTTCTTTTACCACCGCTGCCTGGGTTTGATTCCCGCTCAGGGAATGACTTGCTTTTGGGGCAACACTAGGCATAAGTCAAAAACTTGGCACAACTGCAGAAAAAGTTATACTCTTCTGAGTCAGCGACCTAAGGACTGTTGCAATCTCGAGAACTCTCTGCTGCTCTACCAACATTCCTATCAAAGGTCAACAAGTGAAGATTTCTTCTCTCAGGGAAATATTTTTTTTTGTCAAGCACATGTCATGGTACACTGCTGTCAAAAAGTTGCCGTAAGCCACAAGAAAAAGTACAATCCTTCGAGCCGGACTTGAACCAGCGACCTAAGGATTACAGCAATTTCACCTACAGTCCTCCACTCTACCAACTGAGCTATCGAAGGATAAAAAATGTAGTCAAACGCCATCACCTAGATGGTCAGAGGTTTGGCAGAAGCATATGTTCCCTTTAAGAAATTAATCTGCTGAGTTTGGTGGTTCAACTAATGCTCTAGTCCTCTGAGCTACATCCCCTTATATTGCAAGTAGTTGCATTTGGGAATAGACAAAAAGTGAGCCGAGGAATAAAATCGCTGTTTAGCCCCCTAGCTTGTGAAATGTATTTTTCTCTCTCCCTGTTGGTCTAGTGGTAAGGATTCGGTTCTTTTACCACCGCGGCCTGGGTTTGATTCCCGCTCAGGGAATGTCTTGCTTTTGGGTAAACACTAGGCATAAGTCAAAAACTTGGAACAACTGCAGAATAAGTTATACTCTTCTGAGTCAGCGACATACGGACTGTCGCAATCTCGAGAACTCTCTGCTGCTCTACCAACATTCCTATCAAAGGTCAACAAGTGAAGATTTCTTCTCTCAGGGAAAGATATTTTTTTGTCAAGCACATGTCATGGTACACTGCTGTCAAAAAGTTGGCATAAGCCACAAGAAAAAGTACAATCCTTCGAGCCGGATTTGAACCAGCGACCTAAGGATCACAGCAATTTCACCTACAGTCCTCCGCTCTACCAACTGAGCTATCGAAGGATAAAAAATGTAGTCAAACGCCATCACCTAGATGGTCAGAGGTTTGGCAGAAGCATATGTTCCCTTTAAGAAATTAATCTGCTGAGTTTGGTGGTTTCTTGGAGCTGCTAAGGATTGCCCCCAGGTCTTCGTACGTTCAACTAATGCTCTATTCCTCTGAGCTACATCCCCTTAGATTGCAAGTAGTTGCATTTGGGAATAGACAAAAAGTGAGCCGAGGAATAAAATCGCTGTTTAGCCCCCTAGCTTGCGAAATGTATTTTTCTCTCTCCCTGTTGGTCTAGTGGTAAGGATTCGGTTCTTTTACCACCGCGGCCTGGGTTTGATTCCCGCTCAGGGAATGTCTTGCTTTTGGGTAAACACTAGGCATAAGTCAAAAACTTGGAACAACTGCAGAATAAGTTATACTCTTCTGAGTCAGCGACATACGGACTGTCGCAATCTCGAGAACTCTCTGCTGCTCTACCAACATTCCTATCAAAGGTCAACAAGTGAAGATTTCTTCTCTCGGGGAAATATTTATTTTTGTCAAGCACATGTCATGGTACACTGCTGTCAAAAAGTTGCCGTAAGCCACAAGAAAAAGTACAATCCTTCGAGCCGGATTTGAACCAGCGACCTAAGGATTACAGCAATTTAACCTACAGTCCTCCGCTCTACCAACTGAGCTATCGAAGGATAAAAAATGTAGTCAAACGCCATCACCTAGATGGTCAGAGGTTTGGCAGAAGCATATGTTCCCTTTAAGAAATTAATCTGCTGAGTTTGGTGGTTTCTTGGAGCTGCTAAGGATTGCCCCCAGGTCTTCGTACGTTCAACTAATGCTCTATTCCTCTGAGCTACATCCCCTTAGATTGCAAGTAGTTGCATTTGGGAATAGACAAAAAGTGAGCCGAGGAATAAAATCGCTGTTTAGCCCCCTAGCTTGCGAAATGTATTTTTCTCTCTCCCTGTTGGTCTAGTGGTTAGGATTCGGTTCTTTTACCACCGCGGCCTGGGTTTGATTCCCGCTCAGGGAATGACTTGCTTTTGGGGAAACACTAGGCATAAGTCAAAAACTTGGCACAACTGCAGAAAAAGTTATACTCTTCTGAATCAGCGACCAAAGGACTGTTGCAATCTCGAGAACTCTCTGCTGCTCTACCAACATTCCTATCAAAGGTCAACAAGTGAAGATTTCTTGTCTCAGAGAAAGATATTTTTTTGTCAAGCACATGTCATGGTACACTGCTGTCAAAAAGTTGGCGTAAGGCACAAGAAAAAGTACAATCCTTCGAGCCGGATTTGAACAAGCGACCTAAGGATTACAGCAATTTCACCTACAGTCCTCCGCTCTACCAACTGAGCTATCGAAGGATAAAAAATGTAGTCAAACACCATCACCTAGATGGTCAGAGGTTTGGCAGAAGCATATGTTCCCTTTAAGAAATTAATCTGCTGAGTTTGGTGGTTTCTTGGAGCTGCTGAGGATTGCCCCCAGGTCTTCGTACGTTCAACTAATGCTCTATTCCTCTGAGCTACATCCCCTTAGATTGCAAGTAGTTGCATTTGGGAATAGACAAAAAGTGAGCCGAGGAATAAAATCGCTGTTTAGCCCCCTAGCTTGCGAAATGTATTTTTCTCTCTCCCTGTTGGTCTAGTGGTAAGGATTCGGTTCTTTTACCACCGCGGCCTGGGTTTGATTCCCGCTCAGGGAATGTCTTGCTTTTGGGTAAACACTAGGCATAAGTCAAAAACTTGGAACAACTGCAGAATAAGTTATACTCTTCTGAGTCAGCGACATACGGACTGTCGCAATCTCGAGAAATCTCTGCTGCTCTACCAACATTCCTATCAAAGGTCAACAAGTGAAGATTTCTTCTCTCAGGGAAATATTTTTTGTTGTCAAGCACATGTCATGGTACACTGCTGTCAAAAAGTTGCCGTAAGCCACAAGAAAAAGTACAATCCTTCGAGCCGGATTTGAACCAGCGACCTAAGGATTACAGCAATTTCACCTACAGTCCTACGCTCCACCAACTGAGCTATCGAAGGATAAAAAATGTAGTCAAACGCCATCACCTAGATGGTCAGAGGTTTGGCAGAAGCATATGTTCCCTTTAAGAAATTAATCTGCTGAGTTTGGTGGTTTCTTGGAGCTGCTAAGGATTGCCCTCAGGTCTTCGTACGTTCAACTAATGCTCTAGTCCTCTGAGCTACATCCCCTTAGATTGCAAGTAGTTGCATTTGGGAATAGATAAAAAGTGAGCCGAGGAATAAAATCGCTGTTTAGCCCCCTAGCTTGCAAAATGTATTTTTCTCTCTCCCTATTGGTCTAGTGGTTAGGATTCGGTTCTTTTACCACCGCGGCCTGGGTTTGATTCCCGCTCAGGGAATGACTTGCTTTTGGGGAAACACTAGGCATAAGTCAAAAACTTGGCACAACTGCAGAAAAAGTTATACTCTTCTGAATCAGCGACCTAAGGACTGTTGCAATCTCGAGAACTCTCTGCTGCTCTACCAACATTCCTATCAAAGGTCAACAAGTGAAGATTTCTTCTCTCAGGGAAAGATATTTTTTTGTCAAGCACATGTCATGGTACACTGCTGTCAAAAAGTTGGCGTAAGGCACAAGAAAAAGTACAATCCTTCAAGCCGGATTTGAACAAGCAACCTAAGGATTACAGCAATTTCACCTACAGTCCTCCGCTCTACCAACTGAGCTATCGAAGGATAAAAAATGTAGTCAAACGCCATCACCTAGATTGTCAGAGGTTTGGCAGAAGCATATGTTCCCTTTAAGAAATTAATCTGCTGAGTTTGGTGGTTTCTTGGAGCTGCTAAGGATTGCCCCCAGGTCTTCGTACGTTCAACTAATGCTCTAGTCCTCTGAGCTACATCCCCTTAGATTGCAAGTAGTTGCATTTGGGAATAGACAAAAAGTGAGCCGAGGAATAAAATCGCTGTTTAGCCCCCTAGCTTGCGAAATGTATTTTTCTCTCTCCCTGTTGGTCTAGTGGTTAGGATTCGGTTCTTTTACCACCGCGGCCTGGGTTTGATTCCCGCTCAGGGAATGACTTGCTTTTGGGGAAACACTAGGCATAAGTCAAAAACTTGGCACAACTGCAGAAAAAGTTATACTCTTCTGAATCAGCGACCTAAGGACTGTTGCAATCTCGAGAACTCTCTGCTGCTCTACCAACATTCCTATCAAAGGTCAACAAGTGAAGATTTCTTCTCTCAGGGAAATATTTTTTTTTGTCAAGCACATGTCATGGTACACTGCTGTCAAAAAGTTGCCGTAAGCCACAAGAAAAAGTACAATCCTTCGAGCCGGATTTGAACCAGCGACCTAAGGATTACAGCAATTTCACCTACAGTCCTCCGCTCTACCAACTGAGCTATCGAAGGATAAAAAATGTAGTCAAACGCCATCACCTAGATGGTCAGAGGTTTGGCAGAAGCATATGTTCCCTTTAAGAAATTAATCTGCTGAGTTTGGTGGTTTCTTGGAGCTGCTAAGGATTGCCCCCAGGTCTTCGTACGTTCAACTAATGCTCTAGTCCTCTGAGCTACATCCCCTTAGATTGCAAGTAGTTGCATTTGGAAATAGACAAAAAGTGAGCCGAGGAATAAAATCGCTGTTTAGCCCCCTAGCTTGCAAAATGTATTTTTCTCTCTCCCTATTGGTCTAGTGGTTAGGATTCGGTTCTTTTACCACCGCGGCCTGGGTTTGATTCCCGCTCAGGGAATGACTTGCTTTTGGGGAAACACTAGGCATAAGTCAAAAACTTGGCACAACTGCAGAAAAAGTTATACTCTTCTGAATCAGCGACCTAAGGACTGTTGCAATCTCGAGAACTCTCTGCTGCTCTACCAACATTCCTATCAAAGGTCAAAAAGTGAAGATTTCTTCTCTCAGGGAAAGATATTTTTTTGTCAAGCACATGTCATGGTACACTGCTGTCAAAAAGTTGGCGTAAGGCACAAGAAAAAGTACAATCCTTCGAGCCGGATTTGAACAAGCAACCTAAGGATTACAGCAATTTCACCTACAGTCCTCCGCTCTACCAACTGAGCTATCGAAGGATAAAAAATGTAGTCAAACGCCATCACCTAGATTGTCAGAGGTTTGGCAGAAGCATATGTTCCCTTTAAGAAATTAATCTGCTGAGTTTGGTGGTTTCTTGGAGCTGCTAAGGATTGCCCCCAGGTCTTCGTACGTTCAACTAATGCTCTATTCCTCTGAGCTACATCCCCTTAGATTGCAAGTAGTTGCATTTGGGAATAGATAAAAAGTGAGCCGAGGAATAAAATCGCTGTTTAGCCCCCTAGCTTGCGAAATGTATTTTTCTCTCTCCCTGTTGGTCTAGTGGTAAGGATTCGGTTCTTTTACCACCGCGGCCTGGGTTTGATTCCCGCTCAGGGAATGACTTGCTTTTGGGTAAACACTAGGCATAAGTCAAAAACTTGGAACAACTGCAGAATAAGTTATACTCTTCTGAGTCAGCGACATACGGACTGTTGCAATCTCGAGAACTCTCTGCTGCTCTACCAACATTCCTATCAAAGGTCAACAAGTGAAGATTTCTTCTCTCAGGGAAATATATTTTTTTGTCAAGCACATGTCATGGTACACTGCTGTCAAAAAGTTGGCGTAAGCCACATGAAAAAGAACAATCCTTCGAGCCAGATTTGAACCAGCGACCTAAGGATTACAGCAATTTCACCTACAGTCCTCCGTTCTACCAACTGAGCTATCGAAGGTTAAAATATGTAGTCAAACGCCATCACCTAGATGGTCAGAGGTTTGGCAGCAGCATATGTTCCCTTTAAGAAATTAATCTGCTGTGTTTGGTGGTTTCTTGGAGCTGCTAAGGATTGCCCCCGGGTCTTCGTACGTTCAACTAATGCTCTATTCCTCTGAGCTACATCCCCTTAGATTGCAAGTAGTTGCATTTGGGAATAGATAAAAAGTGAGCCGAGGAATAAAATCGCTGTTTAGCCCCCTAGCTTGCAAAATGTATTTTTCAATCTCCCTGTTGGTCTAGTGGTTAGGATTCGGTTCTTTTACCACCGCTGCCTGGGTTTGATTCCCGCTCAGGGAATGACTTGCTTTTGGGGCAACACTAGGCATAAGTCAAAAACTTGGCACAACTGCAGAAAAAGTTATACTCTTCTGAGTCAGCGACCTAAGGACTGTTGCAATCTCGAGAACTCTCTGCTGCTCTACCAACATTCCTATCAAAGGTCAACAAGTGAAGATTTCTTCTCTCAGGGAAAGATATTTTTTTGTCAAGCACATGTCATGGTTCACTGCTGTCAAAAAGTTGCCGTAAGCAACAAGAAAAAGTACAATCCTTCGAGCCGGATTTGAACCAGCGACCTAAGGATTACAGCAATTTCACCTACAGTCCTCCGCTCTACCAACTGAGCTATCGAAGGATAAAAAATGTAGTCAAACGCCATCACCTAGATGGTCAGAGGTTTGGCAGAAGCATATGTTCCCTTTAAGAAATTAATCTGCTGAGTTTGGTGGTTTCTTGGAGCTGCTAAGGATTGCCCCCAGGTCTTTGTACGTTCAACTAATGCTCTATTCCTCTGAGCTACATCCCCTTAGATTGCAAGTAGTTGCATTTGGGAATAGACAAAAAGTGAGCCGAGGAATAAAATCGCTGTTTAGCCCCCTAGCTTGCGAAATGTATTTTTCTCTCTCCCTGTTGGTCTAGTGGTAAGGATTCGGTTCTTTTACCACCGCGGCCTGGGTTTGATTCCCGCTCAGGGAATGACTTGCTTTTGGGTAAACACTAGGCATAAGTCAAAAACTTGGAACAACTGCAGAATAAGTTATACTCTTCTGAGTCAGCGACATACGGACTGTTGCAATCTCGAGAACTCTCTGCTGCTCTACCAACATTCCTATCAAAGGTCAACAAGTGAAGATTTCTTCTCTCAGGGAAAGATATTTTTTTGTCAAGCACATGTCATGGTTCACTGCTGTCAAAAAGTTGGCATAAGCCACAAGAAAAAGTACAATCCTTCGAGCCAGATTTGAACCAGCGACCTAAGGATTACAGCAATTTCACCTACAGTCCTCCGCTCTACCAACTGAGCTATCGAAGGATAAAAAATGTAGTCAAACGCCATCACCTAGATGGTCAGAGGTTTGGCAGAAGCATATGTTCCCTTTAAGAAATTAATCTGCTGAGTTTGGTGGTTTCTTGGAGCTGCTAAGGATTGCCCCCAGGTCTTCGTACGTTCAACTAATGCTCTATTCCTCTGAGCCTTATCCCCTTAGATTGCAAGTAGTTGCATTTGGGAATAGACAAAAAGTGAGCCGAGGAATAAAATCGCTGTTTAGCCCCCTAGCTTGCGAAATGTATTTTTCTCTCTCCCTGTTGGTCTAGTGGTAAGGATTCGGTTCTTTTACCACCGCGGCCTGGGTTTGATTCCCGCTCAGGGAATGACTTGCTTTTGGGTAAACACTAGGCATAAGTCAAAAACTTGGAACAACTGCAGAATAAGTTATACTCTTCTGAGTCAGCGACATACGGACTGTTGCAATCTCGAGAACTCTCTGCTGCTCTACCAACATTCCTATCAAAGGTCAACAAGTGAAGATTTCTTCTCTCAGGGAAATATATTTTTTTGTCAAGCACATGTCATGGTACACTGCTGTCAAAAAGTTGGCGTAAGCCACATGAAAAAGAACAATCCTTCGAGCCAGATTTGAACCAGCGACCTAAGGATTACAGCAATTTCACCTACAGTCCTCCGTTCTACCAACTGAGCTATCGAAGGTTAAAATATGTAGTCAAACGCCATCACCTAGATGGTCAGAGGTTTGGCAGCAGCATATGTTCCCTTTAAGAAATTAATCTGCTGTGTTTGGTGGTTTCTTGGAGCTGCTAAGGATTGCCCCCGGGTCTTCGTACGTTCAACTAATGCTCTATTCCTCTGAGCTACATCCCCTTAGATTGCAAGTAGTTGCATTTGGGAATAGATAAAAAGTGAGCCGAGGAATAAAATCGCTGTTTAGCCCCCTAGCTTGCAAAATGTATTTTTCAATCTCCCTGTTGGTCTAGTGGTTAGGATTCGGTTCTTTTACCACCGCTGCCTGGGTTTGATTCCCGCTCAGGGAATGACTTGCTTTTGGGGCAACACTAGGCATAAGTCAAAAACTTGGCACAACTGCAGAAAAAGTTATACTCTTCTGAGTCAGCGACCTAAGGACTGTTGCAATCTCGAGAACTCTCTGCTGCTCTACCAACATTCCTATCAAAGGTCAACAAGTGAAGATTTCTTCTCTCAGGGAAAGATATTTTTTTGTCAAGCACATGTCATGGTTCACTGCTGTCAAAAAGTTGCCGTAAGCAACAAGAAAAAGTACAATCCTTCGAGCCGGATTTGAACCAGCGACCTAAGGATTACAGCAATTTCACCTACAGTCCTCCGCTCTACCAACTGAGCTATCGAAGGATAAAAAATGTAGTCAAACGCCATCACCTAGATGGTCAGAGGTTTGGCAGAAGCATATGTTCCCTTTAAGAAATTAATCTGCTGAGTTTGGTGGTTTCTTGGAGCTGCTAAGGATTGCCCCCAGGTCTTTGTACGTTCAACTAATGCTCTATTCCTCTGAGCTACATCCCCTTAGATTGCAAGTAGTTGCATTTGGGAATAGACAAAAAGTGAGCCGAGGAATAAAATCGCTGTTTAGCCCCCTAGCTTGCGAAATGTATTTTTCTCTCTCCCTGTTGGTCTAGTGGTAAGGATTCGGTTCTTTTACCACCGCGGCCTGGGTTTGATTCCCGCTCAGGGAATGACTTGCTTTTGGGTAAACACTAGGCATAAGTCAAAAACTTGGAACAACTGCAGAATAAGTTATACTCTTCTGAGTCAGCGACATACGGACTGTTGCAATCTCGAGAACTCTCTGCTGCTCTACCAACATTCCTATCAAAGGTCAACAAGTGAAGATTTCTTCTCTCAGGGAAAGATATTTTTTTGTCAAGCACATGTCATGGTTCACTGCTGTCAAAAAGTTGGCATAAGCCACAAGAAAAAGTACAATCCTTCGAGCCAGATTTGAACCAGCGACCTAAGGATTACAGCAATTTCACCTACAGTCCTCCGCTCTACCAACTGAGCTATCGAAGGATAAAAAATGTAGTCAAACGCCATCACCTAGATGGTCAGAGGTTTGGCAGAAGCATATGTTCCCTTTAAGAAATTAATCTGCTGAGTTTGGTGGTTTCTTGGAGCTGCTAAGGATTGCCCCCAGGTCTTCGTACGTTCAACTAATGCTCTATTCCTCTGAGCCTTATCCCCTTAGATTGCAAGTAGTTGCATTTGGGAATAGACAAAAAGTGAGCCGAGGAATAAAATCGCTGTTTAGCCCCCTAGCTTGCGAAATGTATTTTTCTCTCTCCCTGTTGGTCTAGTGGTAAGGATTCGGTTCTTTTACCACCGCGGCCTGGGTTTGATTCCCGCTCAGGGAATGACTTGCTTTTGGGTAAACACTAGGCATAAGTCAAAAACTTGGAACAACTGCAGAATAAGTTATACTCTTCTGAGTCAGCGACATACGGACTGTTGCAATCTCGAGAACTCTCTGCTGCTCTACCAACATTCCTATCAAAGGTCAACAAGTGAAGATTTCTTCTCTCAGGGAAATATATTTTTTTGTCAAGCACATGTCATGGTACACTGCTGTCAAAAAGTTGGCGTAAGCCACAAGAAAAAGTACAATCCTTCGAACCAGATTTGAACCAGCGACCTAAGGATTACAGCAATTTCACCTACAGTCCTCCGCTCTACCAACTGAGCTATCAAAGGTTAAAATTATGTAGTCAAACGCCATCACCTAGATGGTCAGAGGTTTGGCAGCAGCATATGTTCCCTTTAAGAAATTAATCTGCTGAGTTTGGTGGTTTCTTGGAGCTGCTAAGGATTGCCCCCAGGTCTTCGTACGTTCAACTAATGCTCTATTCCTCTGAGCTACATCCCCTTAGATTGCAAGTAGTTGCATTTGGGAAAGATAAAAAGTGAGCCGAGGAATAAAATCGCTGTTTAGCCCCCTAGCTTGCAAAATGTATTTTTCAATCTCCCTGTTGGTCTAGTGGTTAGGATTCGGTTCTTTTACCACCGCTGCCTGGGTTTGATTCCCGCTCAGGGAATGACTTGCTTTTGGGGCAACACTAGGCATAAGTCAAAAACTTAGCACAACTGCAGAAAAAGTTATACTCTTCTGAATCAGCGACCTAAGGACTGTTGAAATCTCGAGAACTCTCTGCTGCTCTACCAACATTCCTATCAAAGGTCAACAAGTGAAGATTTCTTCTCTCAGGGAAAGATATTTTTTTGTCAAGCACATGTCATGGTTCACTGCTGTCAAAAAGTTGGCGTAAGCCACAAGAAAAAGTACAATCCTTCGAGCCGGATTTGAACCAGCGACCTAAGGATTACAGCAATTTCACCTACAGTCCTCTGCTCTACCAACTGAGCTATCGAAGGATAAAAATGTAGTCAAACGCCATCACCTAGATGGTCAGAGGTTTGGCAGAAGCATATGTTCCCTTTAAGAAATTAATCTGCTGAGTTTGGTGGTTTCTTGGAGCTGCTAAGGATTGCCCCCAGGTCTTCGTACGTTCAACTAATGCTCTATTCCTCTGAGCTACATCCCCTTAGATTGCAAGTAGTTGCATTTGGGAATAGACAAAAAGTGAGCCGATGAATAAAATCGCTGTTTAGCCCCCTAGCTTGCGAAATGTATTTTTCTCTCTCCCTGTTGGTCTAGTGGTTAGGATTCGGTTCTTTTACCACCGCGGCCTGGGTTTGATTCCCGCTCAGGGAATGACTTGCTTTTGGGGAAACACTAGGCATAAGTCAAAAACTTGGCACAACTGCAGAAAAAGTTATACTCTTCTGAATCAGCGACCTAAGGACTGTTGCAATCTCGAGAACTCTCTGCTGCTCTACCAACATTCCTATCAAAGGTCAACAAGTGAAGATTTCTTCTCTCAGGGAAAGATATTTTTTTGTCAAGCACATGTCATGGTTCACTGCTGTCAAAAAGTTGCCGTAAACCACAAGAAAAAGTACAATCCTTCGAGCCGGATTTGAACCAGCGACCTAAGGATTACAGCAATTTCACCTACAGTCCTCCGCTCTACCAACTGAGCTATCGAAGGATAAAAAATGTAGTCAAACGCCATCACCTAGATGGTCAGAGGTTTGGCAGAAGCATATGTTCCCTTTAAGAAATTAATCTGCTGAGTTTGGTGGTTTCTTGGAGCTGCTAAGGATTGCCCCCAGGTCTTCGTACGTTCAACTAATGCTCTATTCCTCTGAGCTACATCCCCTTAGATTGCAAGTAGTTGCATTTGGGAATAGACAAAAAGTGAGCCGAGGAATAAAATCGCTGTTTAGCCCCCTAGCTTGCGAATTGTATTTTTCTCTCTCCCTGTTGGTCTAGTGGTTAGGATTCGGTTCTTTTACCACCGCGGCCTGGGTTTGATTCCCGCTCAGGGAATGACTTGCTTTTGGGGAAACACTAGGCATAAGTCAAAAACTTGGCACAACTGCAGAAAAAGTTATACTCTTCTGAATCAGCGACCTAAGGACTGTTGCAATCTCGAGAACTCTCTGCTGCTCTACCA
Source organism: Oncorhynchus clarkii lewisi (assembly GCF_045791955.1). Classification (NCBI taxonomy): domain Eukaryota; kingdom Metazoa; phylum Chordata; class Actinopteri; order Salmoniformes; family Salmonidae; genus Oncorhynchus; species Oncorhynchus clarkii. Next base: position 71,624 of record NW_027261065.1, read on the forward strand.
ACATTCCTATCAAAGGACAACAAGTGAAGATTTCTTCTCTCAGGGAAAGATATTTTTTGGTCAAGCACATGTCATGGTACACTGCCGTCAAAAAGTTGGCGTAAGCCACAAGAAAAAGTACAATCCTTCGAGCCAGATTTGAACCAGCGACCTAAGGATTACAGGAATTTCACCTAGAGTCCTCTGCTCTACCAACTGAGCTATCGAAGGTTAAAATATATAGTCAAACGCCATCACCTAGATGGTCAGAGGTTTGGCAGCAGCATATGTTCCCTTTAAGAAATTAATCTGCTGAGTTTGGTGGTTTCTTGGAGCTGCTAAGGATTGCCCCCAGGTCTTCGTACGTTCAACTAATGCTCTATTCCTCTGAGCTACATCCCCTTAGATTGCAAGTAGTTGCATTTGGGAATAGATAAAAAGTGAGCCGAGGAATAAAATCGCTGTTTAGCCCCCTAGCTTGCGAAATGTATTTTTCTCTCTCCCTGTTGGTCTAGTGGTAAGGATTCGGTTCTTTTACCACCGCGGCCTGGGTTTGATTCCCGCTCAGGGAATGACTTGCTTTTGGGTAAACACTAGGCATAAGTCAAAAACTTGGAACAACTGCAGAATAAGTTATACTCTTCTGAGTCAGCGACATACGGACTGTTGCAATCTCGAGAACTCTCTGCTGCTCTACCAACATTCCTATCAAAGGTCAACAAGTGAAGATTTCTTCTCTCAGGGAAATATATTTTTTTGTCAAGCACATGTCATGGTACACTGCTGTCAAAAAGTTGGCGTAAGCCACAAAAAAAAGTACAATCCTTCGAGCCAGATTTGAACCAGCGACCTAAGGATTAAAGCAATTTCACCTACAGTCCTCCGCTCTACCAACTGAGCTATCGAAGGTTAAAATATGTAGTCAAACGCCATCACCTAGATGGTCAGAGGTTTGGCAGAAGCATATGTTCCCTTTAAGAAATTAATCTGCTGAGTTTGGTGGTTTCTTGGAGCTGCTAAGGATTGCCCCCAGGTCTTCGTACGTTCAACTAATGCTCTATTCCTCTGAGCTACATCCCCTTAGATTGCAAGTAGTTGCATTTGGGAATAGACAAAAAGTGAGCCGATGAATAAAATCGCTGTTTAGCCCCCTAGCTTGCGAAATGTATTTTTCTCTCTCCCTGTTGGTCTAGTGGTTAGGATTCGGTTCTTTTACCACCGCGGCCTGGGTTTGATTCCCGCTCAGGGAATGACTTGCTTTTGGGGAAACACTAGGCATAAGTCAAAAACTTGGCACAACTGCAGAAAAAGTTATACTCTTCTGAATCAGCGACCTAAGGACTGTTGCAATCTCGAGAACTCTCTGCTGCTCTACCAACATTCCTATCAAAGGTCAACAAGTGAAGATTTCTTCTCTCAGGGAAAGATATTTTTTTGTCAAGCACATGTCATGGTTCACTGCTGTCAAAAAGTTGCCGTAAACCACAAGAAAAAGTACAATCCTTCGAGCCGGATTTGAACCAGCGACCTAAGGATTACAGCAATTTCACCTACAGTCCTCCGCTCTACCAACTGAGCTATCGAAGGTTAAAATATGTAGTCAAACGCCATCACCTAGATGGTCAGAGGTTTGGCAGCAGCATATGTTCCCTTTAAGAAATTAATCTGCTGAGTTTGGTGGTTTCTTGGAGCTGCTAAGGATTGCCCCCAGGTCTTCGTACGTTCAACTAATGCTCTATTCCTCTGAGCTACATCCCCTTAGATTGCAAGTAGTTGCATTTGGGAATAGATAAAAAGTGAGCCGAGGAATAAAATCGCTGTTTAGCCCCCTAGCTTGCAAAATGTATTTTTCAATCTCCCTGTTGGTCTAGTGGTTAGGATTCGGTTCTTTTACCACCGCTGCCTGGGTTTGATTCCCGCTCAGGGAATGACTTGCTTTTGGGGCAACACTAGGCATAAGTCAAAAACTTGGCACAACTGCCGAAAAAGTTATACTCTTCTGAATCAGCGACCTAAGGACTGTTGCAATCTCGAGAACTCTCTGCTGCTCTACCAACATTCCTATCAAAGGTCAACAAGTGAAGATTTCTTCTCTCAGGGAAAGATATTTTTTTGTCAAGCACATGTCATGGTTCACTGCTGTCAAAAAGTTGCCGTAAACCACAAGAAAAAGTACAATCCTTCGAGCCGGATTTGAACCAGCGACCTAAGGATTACAGCAATTTCACCTACAGTCCTCCGCTCTACCAACTGAGCTATCGAAGGATAAAAAATGTAGTCAAACGCCATCACCTAGATGGTCAGAGGTTTGGCAGAAGCATATGTTCCCTTTAAGAAATTAATCTGCTGAGTTTGGTGGTTTCTTGGAGCTGCTAAGGATTGCCCCCAGGTCTTCGTACGTTCAACTAATGCTCTATTCCTCTGAGCTACATCCCCTTAGATTGCAAGTAGTTGCATTTGGGAATAGACAAAAAGTGAGCCGAGGAATAAAATCGCTGTTTAGCCCCCTAGCTTGCGAAATGTATTTTTCTCTCTCCCTGTTGGTCTAGTGGTTAGGATTCGGTTCTTTTACCACCGCGGCCTGGGTTTGATTCCCGCTCAGGGAATGACTTGCTTTTGGGGAAACACTAGGCATAAGTCAAAAACTTGGCACAACTGCAGAAAAAGTTATACTCTTCTGAATCAGCGACCTAAGGACTGTTGCAATCTCGAGAACTCTCTGCTGCTCTACCAACATTCCTATCAAAGGTCAACAAGTGAAGATTTCTTCTCTCAGGGAAATATATTTTTTTGTCAAGCACATGTCATGGTACACTGCTGTCAAAAAGTTGGCGTAAGCCACAAAAAAAAGTACAATCCTTCGAGCCAGATTTGAACCAGCGACCTAAGGATTACAGCAATTTCACCTACAGTCCTCCGCTCTACCAACTGAGCTATCGAAGGTTAAAATATGTAGTCAAACGCCATCACCTAGATGGTCAGAGGTTTGGCAGCAGCATATGTTCCCTTTAAGAAATTAATCTGCTGAGTTTGGTGGTTTCTTGGAGCTGCTAAGGATTGCCCCCAGGTCTTCGTACGTTCAACTAATGCTCTATTCCTCTGAGCTACATCCCCTTAGATTGCAAGTAGTTGCATTTGGGAATAGATAAAAAGTGAGCCGATGAATAAAATCGCTGTTTAGCCCCCTAGCTTGCGAAATGTATTTTTCTCTCTCCCTGTTGGTCTAGTGGTTAGGATTCGGTTCTTTTACCACCGCGGCCTGGGTTTGATTCCCGCTCAGGGAATGACTTGCTTTTGGGGAAACACTAGGCATAAGTCAAAAACTTGGCACAACTGCAGAAAAAGTTATACTCTTCTGAATCAGCGACCTAAGGACTGTTGCAATCTCGAGAACTCTCTGCTGCTCTACCAACATTCCTATCAAAGGTCAACAAGTGAAGATTTCTTCTCTCAGGGAAAGATATTTTTTTGTCAAGCACATGTCATGGTACACTGCTGTCAAAAAGTTGGCGTAAGCCACAAGAAAAAGTACAATCCTTCGAGCCAGATTTGAACCAGCGACCTAAGGATTACAGCAATTTCACCTACAGTCCTCCGCTCTACCAACTGAGCTATCGAAGGTTAAAATATGTAGTCAAACGCCATCACCTAGATGGTCAGAGGTTTGGCAGCAGCATATGTTCCCTTTAAGAAATTAATCTGCTGAGTTTGGTGGTTTCTTGGAGCTGCTAAGGATTGCCCCCAGGTCTTCGTACGTTCAACTAATGCTCTATTCCTCTGAGCTACATCCCCTTAGATTGCAAGTAGTTGCATTTGGGAATAGACAAAAAGTGAGCCGAGGAATAAAATCGCTGTTTAGCCCCCTAGCTTGCGAAATGTATTTTTCTCTCTCCCTGTTGGTCTAGTGGTTAGGATTCGGTTCTTTTACCACCGCGGCCTGGGTTTGATTCCCGCTCAGGGAATGACTTGCTTTTGGGGAAACACTAGGCATAAGTCAAAAACTTGGCACAACTGCAGAAAAAGTTATACTCTTCTGAATCAGCGACCTAAGGACTGTTGCAATCTCGAGAACTCTCTGCTGCTCTACCAACATTCCTATCAAAGGTCAACAAGTGAAGATTTCTTCTCTCAGGGAAATATATTTTTTTGTCAAGCACATGTCATGGTACACTGCTGTCAAAAAGTTGGCGTAAGCCACAAGAAAAAGTACAATCCTTCGAGCCAGATTTGAACCAGCGACCTAAGGATTACAGCAATTTCACCTAGAGTCCTCTGCTCTACCAACTGAGCTATCGAAGGTTAAAATATATAGTCAAACGCCATCACCTAGATGGTCAGAGGTTTGGCAGCAGCATATGTTCCCTTTAAGAAATTAATCTGCTGAGTTTGGTGGTTTCTTGGAGCTGCTAAGGATTGCCCCCAGGTCTTCGTACGTTCAACTAATGCTCTATTCCTCTGAGCTACATCCCCTTAGATTGCAAGTAGTTGCATTTGGGAATAGACAAAAAGTGAGCCGAGGAATAAAATCGCTGTTTAGCCCCCTAGCTTGCGAAATGTATTTTTCTCTCTCCCTGTTGGTCTAGTGGTTAGGATTCGGTTCTTTTACCACCGCGGCCTGGGTTTGATTCCCGCTCAGGGAATGACTTGCTTTTGGGGAAACACTAGGCATAAGTCAAAAACTTGGCACAACTGCAGAAAAAGTTATACTCTTCTGAATCAGCGACCTAAGGACTGTTGCAATCTCGAGAACTCTCTGCTGCTCTACCAACATTCCTATCAAAGGTCAACAAGTGAAGATTTCTTCTCTCAGGGAAATATATTTTTTTGTCAAGCACATGTCATGGTACACTGCTGTCAAAAAGTTGGCGTAAGCCACAAGAAAAAGTACAATCCTTCGAGCCAGATTTGAACCAGCGACCTAAGGATTACAGCAATTTCACCTAGAGTCCTCTGCTCTACCAACTGAGCTATCGAAGGTTAAAATATATAGTCAAACGCCATCACCTAGATGGTCAGAGGTTTGGCAGCAGCATATGTTCCCTTTAAGAAATTAATCTGCTGAGTTTGGTGGTTTCTTGGAGCTGCTAAGGATTGCCCCCAGGTCTTCGTACGTTCAACTAATGCTCTATTCCTCTGAGCTACATCCCCTTAGATTGCAAGTAGTTGCATTTGGGAATAGATAAAAAGTGAGCCGAGGAATAAAATCGCTGTTTAGCCCCCTAGCTTGCGAAATGTATTTTTCTCTCTCCCTGTTGGTCTAGTGGTAAGGATTCGGTTCTTTTACCACCGCGGCCTGGGTTTGATTCCCGCTCAGGGAATGACTTGCTTTTGGGTAAACACTAGGCATAAGTCAAAAACTTGGAACAACTGCAGAATAAGTTATACTCTTCTGAGTCAGCGACATACGGACTGTTGCAATCTCGAGAACTCTCTGCTGCTCTACCAACATTCCTATCAAAGGTCAACAAGTGAAGATTTCTTCTCTCAGGGAAATATATTTTTTTGTCAAGCACATGTCATGGTACACTGCTGTCAAAAAGTTGGCGTAAGCCACAAAAAAAAGTACAATCCTTCGAGCCAGATTTGAACCAGCGACCTAAGGATTAAAGCAATTTCACCTACAGTCCTCCGCTCTACCAACTGAGCTATCGAAGGTTAAAATATGTAGTCAAACGCCATCACCTAGATGGTCAGAGGTTTGGCAGAAGCATATGTTCCCTTTAAGAAATTAATCTGCTGAGTTTGGTGGTTTCTTGGAGCTGCTAAGGATTGCCCCCAGGTCTTCGTACGTTCAACTAATGCTCTATTCCTCTGAGCTACATCCCCTTAGATTGCAAGTAGTTGCATTTGGGAATAGACAAAAAGTGAGCCGATGAATAAAATCGCTGTTTAGCCCCCTAGCTTGCGAAATGTATTTTTCTCTCTCCCTGTTGGTCTAGTGGTTAGGATTCGGTTCTTTTACCACCGCGGCCTGGGTTTGATTCCCGCTCAGGGAATGACTTGCTTTTGGGGAAACACTAGGCATAAGTCAAAAACTTGGCACAACTGCAGAAAAAGTTATACTCTTCTGAATCAGCGACCTAAGGACTGTTGCAATCTCGAGAACTCTCTGCTGCTCTACCAACATTCCTATCAAAGGTCAACAAGTGAAGATTTCTTCTCTCAGGGAAAGATATTTTTTTGTCAAGCACATGTCATGGTTCACTGCTGTCAAAAAGTTGCCGTAAACCACAAGAAAAAGTACAATCCTTCGAGCCGGATTTGAACCAGCGACCTAAGGATTACAGCAATTTCACCTACAGTCCTCCGCTCTACCAACTGAGCTATCGAAGGTTAAAATATGTAGTCAAACGCCATCACCTAGATGGTCAGAGGTTTGGCAGCAGCATATGTTCCCTTTAAGAAATTAATCTGCTGAGTTTGGTGGTTTCTTGGAGCTGCTAAGGATTGCCCCCAGGTCTTCGTACGTTCAACTAATGCTCTATTCCTCTGAGCTACATCCCCTTAGATTGCAAGTAGTTGCATTTGGGAATAGATAAAAAGTGAGCCGAGGAATAAAATCGCTGTTTAGCCCCCTAGCTTGCAAAATGTATTTTTCAATCTCCCTGTTGGTCTAGTGGTTAGGATTCGGTTCTTTTACCACCGCTGCCTGGGTTTGATTCCCGCTCAGGGAATGACTTGCTTTTGGGGCAACACTAGGCATAAGTCAAAAACTTGGCACAACTGCCGAAAAAGTTATACTCTTCTGAATCAGCGACCTAAGGACTGTTGCAATCTCGAGAACTCTCTGCTGCTCTACCAACATTCCTATCAAAGGTCAACAAGTGAAGATTTCTTCTCTCAGGGAAAGATATTTTTTTGTCAAGCACATGTCATGGTACACTGCTGTCAAAAAGTTGCCGTAAACCACAAAAAAAAGTACAATCCTTCGAGCCAGATTTGAACCAGCGACCTAAGGATTACAGCAATTTCACCTACAGTCCTCCGCTCTACCAACTGAGCTATCGAAGGTTAAAATATGTAGTCAAACGCCATCACCTAGATGGTCAGAGGTTTGGCAGCAGCATATGTTCCCTTTAAGAAATTAATCTGCTGAGTTTGGTGGTTTCTTGGAGCTGCTAAGGATTGCCCCCAGGTCTTCGTACGTTCAACTAATGCTCTATTCCTCTGAGCTACATCCCCTTAGATTGCAAGTAGTTGCATTTGGGAATAGATAAAAAGTGAGCCGATGAATAAAATCGCTGTTTAGCCCCCTAGCTTGCGAAATGTATTTTTCTCTCTCCCTGTTGGTCTAGTGGTTAGGATTCGGTTCTTTTACCACCGCGGCCTGGGTTTGATTCCCGCTCAGGGAATGACTTGCTTTTGGGGAAACACTAGGCATAAGTCAAAAACTTGGCACAACTGCAGAAAAAGTTATACTCTTCTGAATCAGCGACCTAAGGACTGTTGCAATCTCGAGAACTCTCTGCTGCTCTACCAACATTCCTATCAAAGGTCAACAAGTGAAGATTTCTTCTCTCAGGGAAAGATATTTTTTTGTCAAGCACATGTCATGGTACACTGCTGTCAAAAAGTTGGCGTAAGCCACAAGAAAAAGTACAATCCTTCGAGCCAGATTTGAACCAGCGACCTAAGGATTACAGCAATTTCACCTACAGTCCTCCGCTCTACCAACTGAGCTATCGAAGGTTAAAATATGTAGTCAAACGCCATCACCTAGATGGTCAGAGGTTTGGCAGCAGCATATGTTCCCTTTAAGAAATTAATCTGCTGAGTTTGGTGGTTTCTTGGAGCTGCTAAGGATTGCCCCCAGGTCTTCGTACGTTCAACTAATGCTCTATTCCTCTGAGCTACATCCCCTTAGATTGCAAGTAGTTGCATTTGGGAATAGACAAAAAGTGAGCCGAGGAATAAAATCGCTGTTTAGCCCCCTAGCTTGCGAAATGTATTTTTCTCTCTCCCTGTTGGTCTAGTGGTTAGGATTCGGTTCTTTTACCACCGCGGCCTGGGTTTGATTCCCGCTCAGGGAATGACTTGCTTTTGGGGAAACACTAGGCATAAGTCAAAAACTTGGCACAACTGCAGAAAAAGTTATACTCTTCTGAATCAGCGACCTAAGGACTGTTGCAATCTCGAGAACTCTCTGCTGCTCTACCAACATTCCTATCAAAGGTCAACAAGTGAAGATTTCTTCTCTCAGGGAAATATATTTTTTTGTCAAGCACATGTCATGGTACACTGCTGTCAAAAAGTTGGCGTAAGCCACAAGAAAAAGTACAATCCTTCGAGCCAGATTTGAACCAGCGACCTAAGGATTACAGCAATTTCACCTAGAGTCCTCTGCTCTACCAACTGAGCTATCGAAGGTTAAAATATATAGTCAAACGCCATCACCTAGATGGTCAGAGGTTTGGCAGCAGCATATGTTCCCTTTAAGAAATTAATCTGCTGAGTTTGGTGGTTTCTTGGAGCTGCTAAGGATTGCCCCCAGGTCTTCGTACGTTCAACTAATGCTCTATTCCTCTGAGCTACATCCCCTTAGATTGCAAGTAGTTGCATTTGGGAATAGATAAAAAGTGAGCCGAGGAATAAAATCGCTGTTTAGCCCCCTAGCTTGCGAAATGTATTTTTCTCTCTCCCTGTTGGTCTAGTGGTAAGGATTCGGTTCTTTTACCACCGCGGCCTGGGTTTGATTCCCGCTCAGGGAATGACTTGCTTTTGGGTAAACACTAGGCATAAGTCAAAAACTTGGAACAACTGCAGAATAAGTTATACTCTTCTGAGTCAGCGACATACGGACTGTTGCAATCTCGAGAACTCTCTGCTGCTCTACCAACATTCCTATCAAAGGTCAACAAGTGAAGATTTCTTCTCTCAGGGAAATATATTTTTTTGTCAAGCACATGTCATGGTACACTGCTGTCAAAAAGTTGGCGTAAGCCACAAAAAAAAGTACAATCCTTCGAGCCAGATTTGAACCAGCGACCTAAGGATTAAAGCAATTTCACCTACAGTCCTCCGCTCTACCAACTGAGCTATCGAAGGTTAAAATATGTAGTCAAACGCCATCACCTAGATGGTCAGAGGTTTGGCAGAAGCATATGTTCCCTTTAAGAAATTAATCTGCTGAGTTTGGTGGTTTCTTGGAGCTGCTAAGGATTGCCCCCAGGTCTTCGTACGTTCAACTAATGCTCTATTCCTCTGAGCTACATCCCCTTAGATTGCAAGTAGTTGCATTTGGGAATAGACAAAAAGTGAGCCGATGAATAAAATCGCTGTTTAGCCCCCTAGCTTGCGAAATGTATTTTTCTCTCTCCCTGTTGGTCTAGTGGTTAGGATTCGGTTCTTTTACCACCGCGGCCTGGGTTTGATTCCCGCTCAGGGAATGACTTGCTTTTGGGGAAACACTAGGCATAAGTCAAAAACTTGGCACAACTGCAGAAAAAGTTATACTCTTCTGAATCAGCGACCTAAGGACTGTTGCAATCTCGAGAACTCTCTGCTGCTCTACCAACATTCCTATCAAAGGTCAACAAGTGAAGATTTCTTCTCTCAGGGAAAGATATTTTTTTGTCAAGCACATGTCATGGTTCACTGCTGTCAAAAAGTTGCCGTAAACCACAAGAAAAAGTACAATCCTTCGAGCCGGATTTGAACCAGCGACCTAAGGATTACAGCAATTTCACCTACAGTCCTCCGCTCTACCAACTGAGCTATCGAAGGTTAAAATATGTAGTCAAACGCCATCACCTAGATGGTCAGAGGTTTGGCAGCAGCATATGTTCCCTTTAAGAAATTAATCTGCTGAGTTTGGTGGTTTCTTGGAGCTGCTAAGGATTGCCCCCAGGTCTTCGTACGTTCAACTAATGCTCTATTCCTCTGAGCTACATCCCCTTAGATTGCAAGTAGTTGCATTTGGGAATAGATAAAAAGTGAGCCGAGGAATAAAATCGCTGTTTAGCCCCCTAGCTTGCAAAATGTATTTTTCAATCTCCCTGTTGGTCTAGTGGTTAGGATTCGGTTCTTTTACCACCGCTGCCTGGGTTTGATTCCCGCTCAGGGAATGACTTGCTTTTGGGGCAACACTAGGCATAAGTCAAAAACTTGGCACAACTGCCGAAAAAGTTATACTCTTCTGAATCAGCGACCTAAGGACTGTTGCAATCTCGAGAACTCTCTGCTGCTCTACCAACATTCCTATCAAAGGTCAACAAGTGAAGATTTCTTCTCTCAGGGAAAGATATTTTTTTGTCAAGCACATGTCATGGTTCACTGCTGTCAAAAAGTTGCCGTAAACCACAAGAAAAAGTACAATCCTTCGAGCCGGATTTGAACCAGCGACCTAAGGATTACAGCAATTTCACCTACAGTCCTCCGCTCTACCAACTGAGCTATCGAAGGATAAAAAATGTAGTCAAACGCCATCACCTAGATGGTCAGAGGTTTGGCAGAAGCATATGTTCCCTTTAAGAAATTAATCTGCTGAGTTTGGTGGTTTCTTGGAGCTGCTAAGGATTGCCCCCAGGTCTTCGTACGTTCAACTAATGCTCTATTCCTCTGAGCTACATCCCCTTAGATTGCAAGTAGTTGCATTTGGGAATAGACAAAAAGTGAGCCGAGGAATAAAATCGCTGTTTAGCCCCCTAGCTTGCGAAATGTATTTTTCTCTCTCCCTGTTGGTCTAGTGGTTAGGATTCGGTTCTTTTACCACCGCGGCCTGGGTTTGATTCCCGCTCAGGGAATGACTTGCTTTTGGGGAAACACTAGGCATAAGTCAAAAACTTGGCACAACTGCAGAAAAAGTTATACTCTTCTGAATCAGCGACCTAAGGACTGTTGCAATCTCGAGAACTCTCTGCTGCTCTACCAACATTCCTATCAAAGGTCAACAAGTGAAGATTTCTTCTCTCAGGGAAATATATTTTTTTGTCAAGCACATGTCATGGTACACTGCTGTCAAAAAGTTGGCGTAAGCCACAAGAAAAAGTACAATCCTTCGAGCCAGATTTGAACCAGCGACCTAAGGATTACAGCAATTTCACCTACAGTCCTCCGCTCTACCAACTGAGCTATCGAAGGTTAAAATATGTAGTCAAACGCCATCACCTAGATGGTCAGAGGTTTGGCAGCAGCATATGTTCCCTTTAAGAAATTAATCTGCTGAGTTTGGTGGTTTCTTGGAGCTGCTAAGGATTGCCCCCAGGTCTTCGTACGTTCAACTAATGCTCTATTCCTCTGAGCTACATCCCCTTAGATTGCAAGTAGTTGCATTTGGGAATAGACAAAAAGTGAGCCGAGGAATAAAATCGCTGTTTAGCCCCCTAGCTTGCGAAATGTATTTTTCTCTCTCCCTGTTGGTCTAGTGGTTAGGATTCGGTTCTTTTACCACCGCGGCCTGGGTTTGATTCCCGCTCAGGGAATGACTTGCTTTTGGGGAAACACTAGGCATAAGTCAAAAACTTGGCACAACTGCAGAAAAAGTTATACTCTTCTGAATCAGCGACCTAAGGACTGTTGCAATCTCGAGAACTCTCTGCTGCTCTACCAACATTCCTATCAAAGGTCAACAAGTGAAGATTTCTTCTCTCAGGGAAATATATTTTTTTGTCAAGCACATGTCATGGTACACTGCTGTCAAAAAGTTGGCGTAAGCCACAAAAAAAAGTACAATCCTTCGAGCCAGATTTGAACCAGCGACCTAAGGATTACAGCAATTTCACCTACAGTCCTCCGCTCTACCAACTGAGCTATCGAAGGTTAAAATATGTAGTCAAACGCCATCACCTAGATGGTCAGAGGTTTGGCAGCAGCATATGTTCCCTTTAAGAAATTAATCTGCTGAGTTTGGTGGTTTCTTGGAGCTGCTAAGGATTGCCCCCAGGTCTTCGTACGTTCAACTAATGCTCTATTCCTCTGAGCTACATCCCCTTAGATTGCAAGTAGTTGCATTTGGGAATAGATAAAAAGTGAGCCGATGAATAAAATCGCTGTTTAGCCCCCTAGCTTGCATAATGTATTTTTCTCTCTCCCTGTTGGTCTAGTGGTTAGGATTCGGTTCTTTTACCACCGCGGCCTGGGTTTGATTCCCGCTCAGGGAATGACTTGCTTTTGGGGAAACACTAGGCATAAGTCAAAAACTTGGCACAACTGCAGAAAAAGTTATACTCTTCTGAATCAGCGACCTAAGGACTGTTGCAATCTCGAGAACTCTCTGCTGCTCTACCAACATTCCTATCAAAGGTCAACAAGTGAAGATTTCTTCTCTCAGGGAAAGATATTTTTTTGTCAAGCACATGTCATGGTTCACTGCTGTCAAAAAATTGCCGTAAACCACAAGAAAAAGTACAATCCTTCGAGTCGGATTTGAACCAGCGACCTAAGGATTACAGCAATTTCACCTACAGTCCTCCACTCTACCAACTGAGCTATCGAAGGATAAAAAATGTAGTCAAACGCCATCACCTAGATGGTCAGAGGTTTGGCAGAAGCATATGTTCCCTTTAAGAAATTAATCTGCTGAGTTTGGTGGTTTCTTGGAGCTGCTAAGGATTGCCCCCAGGTCTTCGTACGTTCAACTAATGCTCTATTCCTCTGAGCTACATCCCCTTAGATTGCAAGTAGTTGCATTTGGGAATAGACAAAAAGTGAGCCGAGGAATAAAATCGCTGTTTAGCCCCCTAGCTTGCGAAATGTATTTTTCTCTCTCCCTGTTGGTCTAGTGGTTAGGATTCGGTTCTTTTACCACCGCGGCCTGGGTTTGATTCCCGCTCAGGGAATGACTTGCTTTTGGGGAAACACTAGGCATAAGTCAAAAACTTGGCACAACTGCAGAAAAAGTTATACTCTTCTGAATCAGCGACCTAAGGACTGTTGCAATCTCGAGAACTCTCTGCTGCTCTACCAACATTCCTATCAAAGGTCAACAAGTGAAGATTTCTTCTCTCAGGGAAATATATTTTTTTGTCAAGCACATGTCATGGTACACTGCTGTCAAAAAGTTGGCGTAAGCCACAAGAAAAAGTACAATCCTTCGAGCCAGATTTGAACCAGCGACCTAAGGATTACAGCAATTTCACCTACAGTCCTCCGCTCTACCAAATAAGCTATCGAAGGTTAAAATATGTAGTCAAACGCCATCACCTAGATGGTCAGAGGTTTGGCAGCAGCATATGTTCCCTTTAAGAAATTAATCTGCTGAGTTTGGTGGTTTCTTGGAGCTGCTAAGGATTGCCCCCAGGTCTTCGTACGTTCAACTAATGCTCTATTCCTCTGAGCTACATCCCCTTAGATTGCAAGTAGTTGCATTTGGGAATAGACAAAAAGTGAGCCGAGGAATAAAATCGCTGTTTAGCCCCCTAGCTTGCGAAATGTATTTTTCTCTCTCCCTGTTGGTCTAGTGGTTAGGATTCGGTTCTTTTACCACCGCGGCCTGGGTTTGATTCCCGCTCAGGGAATGACTTGCTTTTGGGGAAACACTAGGCATAAGTCAAAAACTTGGCACAACTGCAGAAAAAGTTATACTCTTCTGAATCAGCGACCTAAGGACTGTTGCAATCTCGAGAACTCTCTGCTGCTCTACCAACATTCCTATCAAAGGTCAACAAGTGAAGATTTCTTCTCTCAGGGAAAGATATTTTTTTGTCAAGCACATGTCATGGTTCACTGCTGTCAAAAAGTTGCCGTAAACCACAAGAAAAAGTACAATCCTTCGAGCCAGATTTGAACCAGCGACCTAAGGATTACAGCAATTTCACCTACAGTCCTCCGCTCTACCAAATGAGCTATCGAAGGTTAAAATATGTAGTCAAACGCCATCACCTAGATGGTCAGAGGTTTGGCAGCAGCATATGTTCCCTTTAAGAAATTAATCTGCTGAGTTTGGTGGTTTCTTGGAGCTGCTAAGGATTGCCCCCAGGTCTTCGTACGTTCAACTAATGCTCTATTCCTCTGAGCTACATCCCCTTAGATTGCAAGTAGTTGCATTTGGGAATAGACAAAAAGTGAGCCGAGGAATAAAATCGCTGTTTAGCCCCCTAGCTTGCGAAATGTATTTTTCTCTCTCCCTGTTGGTCTAGTGGTTAGGATTCGGTTCTTTTACCACCGCGGCCTGGGTTTGATTCCCGCTCAGGGAATGACTTGCTTTTGGGGAAACACTAGGCATAAGTCAAAAACTTGGCACAACTGCAGAAAAAGTTATACTCTTCTGAATCAGCGACCTAAGGACTGTTGCAATCTCGAGAACTCTCTGCTGCTCTACCAACATTCCTATCAAAGGTCAACAAGTGAAGATTTCTTCTCTCAGGGAAATATATTTTTTTGTCAAGCACATGTCATGGTACACTGCTGTCAAAAAGTTGGCGTAAGCCACAAAAAAAAGTACAATCCTTCGAGCCAGATTTGAACCAGCGACCTAAGGATTACAGCAATTTCACCTACAGTCCTCCACTCTACCAACTGAGCTATCGAAGGTTAAAATATGTAGTCAAACGCCATCACCTAGATGGTCAGAGGTTTGGCAGCAGCATATGTTCCCTTTAAGAAATTAATCTGCTGAGTTTGGTGGTTTCTTGGAGCTGCTAAGGATTGCCCCCAGGTCTTCGTACGTTCAACTAATGCTCTATTCCTCTGAGCTACATCCCCTTAGATTGCAAGTAGTTGCATTTGGGAATAGATAAAAAGTGAGCCGATGAATAAAATCGCTGTTTAGCCCCCTAGCTTGCGAAATGTATTTTTCTCTCTCCCTGTTGGTCTAGTGGTTAGGATTCGGTTCTTTTACCACCGCGGCCTGGGTTTGATTCCCGCTCAGGGAATGACTTGCTTTTGGGGAAACACTAGGCATAAGTCAAAAACTTGGCACAACTGCAGAAAAAGTTATACTCTTCTGAATCAGCGACCTAAGGACTGTTGCAATCTCGAGAACTCTCTGCTGCTCTACCAACATTCCTATCAAAGGTCAACAAGTGAAGATTTCTTCTCTCAGGGAAAGATATTTTTTTGTCAAGCACATGTCATGGTTCACTGCTGTCAAAAAGTTGCCGTAAACCACAAGAAAAAGTACAATCCTTCGAGCCGGATTTGAACCAGCGACCTAAGGATTACAGCAATTTCACCTACAGTCCTCCACTCTACCAACTGAGCTATCGAAGGATAAAAAATGTGGTCAAACGCCATCACCTAGATGGTCAGAGGTTTGGCAGAAGCATATGTTCCCTTTAAGAAATTAATCTGCTGAGTTTGGTGGTTTCTTGGAGCTGCTAAGGATTGCCCCCAGGTCTTCGTACGTTCAACTAATGCTCTATTCCTCTGAGCTACATCCCCTTAGATTGCAAGTAGTTGCATTTGGGAATAGACAAAAAGTGAGCCGAGGAATAAAATCGCTGTTTAGCCCCCTAGCTTGCGAAATGTATTTTTCTCTCTCCCTGTTGGTCTAGTGGTTAGGATTCGGTTCTTTTACCACCGCGGCCTGGGTTTGATTCCCGCTCAGGGAATGACTTGCTTTTGGGGAAACACTAGGCATAAGTCAAAAACTTGGCACAACTGCAGAAAAAGTTATACTCTTCTGAATCAGCGACCTAAGGACTGTTGCAATCTCGAGAACTCTCTGCTGCTCTACCAACATTCCTATCAAAGGTCAACAAGTGAAGATTTCTTCTCTCAGGGAAATATATTTTTTTGTCAAGCACATGTCATGGTACACTGCTGTCAAAAAGTTGGCGTAAGCCACAAAAAAAAGTACAATCCTTCGAGCCAGATTTGAACCAGCGACCTAAGGATTACAGCAATTTCACCTACAGTCCTCCGCTCTACCAACTGAGCTATCGAAGGTTAAAATATGTAGTCAAACGCCATCACCTAGATGGTCAGAGGTTTGGCAGCAGCATATGTTCCCTTTAAGAAATTAATCTGCTGAGTTTGGTGGTTTCTTGGAGCTGCTAAGGATTGCCCCCAGGTCTTCGTACGTTCAACTAATGCTCTATTCCTCTGAGCTACATCCCCTTAGATTGCAAGTAGTTGCATTTGGGAATAGATAAAAAGTGAGCCGAGGAATAAAATCGCTGTTTAGCCCCCTAGCTTGCAAAATGTATTTTTCAATCTCCCTGTTGGTCTAGTGGTTAGGATTCGGTTCTTTTACCACCGCTGCCTGGGTTTGATTCCCGCTCAGGGAATGACTTGCTTTTGGGGCAACACTAGGCATAAGTCAAAAACTTGGCACAACTGCAGAAAAAGTTATACTCTTCTGAATCAGCGACCTAAGGACTGTTGCAATCTCGAGAACTCTCTGCTGCTCTACCAACATTCCTATCAAAGGTCAACAAGTGAAGATTTCTTCTCTCAGGGAAAGATATTTTTTTGTCAAGCACATGTCATGGTACACTGCTGTCAAAAAGTTGGCGTAAGCCACAATAAAAAGTACAATCCTTCGAGCCAGATTTGAACCAGCGACCTAAGGATTACAGCAATTTCACCTACAGTCCTCCGCTCTACCAACTGAGCTATCGAAGGTTAAAATATGTAGTCAAACGCCATCACCTAGATGGTCAGAGGTTTGGCAGCAGCATATGTTCCCTTTAAGAAATTAATCTGCTGAGTTTGGTGGTTTCTTGGAGCTGCTAAGGATTGCCCCCAGGTCTTCGTACGTTCAACTAATGCTCTATTCCTCTGAGCTACATCCCCTTAGATTGCAAGTAGTTGCATTTGGGAATAGATAAAAAGTGAGCCGAGGAATAAAATCGCTGTTTAGCCCCCTAGCTTGCAAAATGTATTTTTCAATCTCCCTGTTGGTCTAGTGGTTAGGATTCGGTTCTTTTACCACCGCTGCCTGGGTTTGATTCCCGCTCAGGGAATGACTTGCTTTTGGGGCAACACTAGGCATAAGTCAAAAACTTGGCACAACTGCAGAAAAAGTTATACTCTTCTGAATCAGCGACCTAAGGACTGTTTTAATCTCGAGAACTCTCTGCTGCTCTACCAACATTCCTATCAAAGGTCAACAAGTGAAGATTTCTTCTCTCAGGGAAAGATATTTTTTTGTCAAGCACATGTCATGGTACACTGCTGTCAAAAAGTTGGCGTAAGCCACAAGAAAAAGTACAATCCTTCGAGCCAGATTTGAACCAGCGACCTAAGGATTACAGCAATTTCACCTACAGTCCTCCGCTCTACCAACTGAGCTATCGAAGGTTAAAATATGTAGTCAAACGCCATCACCTAGATGGTCAGAGGTTTGGCAGCAGCATATGTTCCCTTTAAGAAATTAATCTGCTGAGTTTGGTGGTTTCTTGGAGCTGCTAAGGATTGCCCCCAGGTCTTCGTACGTTCAACTAATGCTCTATTCCTCTGAGCTACATCCCCTTAGATTGCAAGTAGTTGCATTTGGGAATAGATAAAAAGTGAGCCGAGGAATAAAATCGCTGTTTAGCCCCCTAGCTTGCAAAATGTATTTTTCAATCTCCCTGTTGGTCTAGTGGTTAGGATTCGGTTCTTTTACCACCGCTGCCTGGGTTTGATTCCCGCTCAGGGAATGACTTGCTTTTGGGGCAACACTAGGCATAAGTCAAAAACTTGGCACAACTGCAGAAAAAGTTATACTCTTCTGAATCAGCGACCTAAGGACTGTTGCAATCTCGAGAACTCTCTGCTGCTCTACCAACATTCCTATCAAAGGTCAACAAGTGAAGATTTCTTCTCTCAGGGAAAGATATTTTTTTGTCAAGCACATGTCATGGTTCACTGCTGTCAAAAAGTTGGCGTAAGCCACAAGAAAAAGTACAATCCTTCGAGCCGGATTTGAACCAGCGACCTAAGGATTACAGCAATTTCACCTACAGTCCTCTGCTCTACCAACTGAGCTATCAAAGGATAAAAAATGTAGTCAAACGTCATCACCTAGATGGTCAGAGGTTTGGCAGAAGCATATGTTCCCTTTAAGAAATTAATCTGCTGAGTTTGGTGGTTTCTTGGAGCTGCTAAGGATTGCCCCCAGGTCTTCGTACGTTCAACTAATGCTCTATTCCTCTGAGCTACATCCCCTTAGATTGCAAGTAGTTGCATTTGGGAATAGACAAAAAGTGAGCCGAGGAATAAAATCGCTGTTTAGCCCCCTAGCTTGCGAAATGTATTTTTCTCTCTCCCTGTTGGTCTAGTGGTTAGGATTCGGTTCTTTTACCACCGCGGCCTGGGTTTGATTCCCGCTCAGGGAATGACTTGCTTTTGGGGAAACACTAGGCATAAGTCAAAAACTTGGCACAACTGCAGAAAAAGTTATACTCTTCTGAGTCAGCGACCTAAGGACTGTTGCAATCTCGAGAACTCTCTTGTGCTCTACCAACATTCCTATCAAAGGTCAACAAGTGAAGATTTCTTCTCTCAGGGAAAGATTTTTTTGTCAAGCACATGTCAAGGTGCATTGCTGTCAAAAAGTTGGCGTAAGCCACAAGAAAAAGTACAATCCTTCGAGCCGGATTTGAACCAGCGACCTAAGGATTACAGCAATTTCACCTACAGTCATCCGTTCTACCAACTGAGCTATCTAAGGATAAAAAATGTAGTCAAACGCCATCACCTAGATGGTCAGAGGTTTGGCAGAAGCATATGTTCCCTTTAAGAAATTAATCTGCTGAGTTTGGTGGTTTCTTGGAGCTGCTGAGGATTGCCCCCAGGTCTTCGTACGTTCAACTAATGCTCTATTCCTCTGAGCTACATCCCCTTAGATTGCAAGTAGTTGCATTTGGGAATAGACAAAAAGTGAGCCGAGGAATAAAATCGCAGTTTAGCCCCTTAGCTTGCGAAATGTATTTTTCTCTCTCCCTGTTGGTCTAGTGGTTAGGATTCGGTTCTTTTACCACCGCGGCCTGGGTTTGATTCCCGCTCAGGGAATGACTTGCTTTTGGGTAAACACTAGGCATAAGTCAAAAACTTGGCACAACTGCAGAAAAAGTTATACTCTTTTGAGTCAGCGACCTAAGGACTGTTGCAATCTCGAGAACTCTCTTGTGCTCTACCAACATTCCTATCATAGGTCAACAAGTGAAGATTTCTTCTCTCAGGGAAAGATATTTTTTTTATCAAGCACATGTCAAGGTGCACTGCTGCCAAAAAGTTGGCGTAAGCCACAAGAAAATGTACAATCCTTCGAGCCGGATTTGAACCAGCGACCTAAGGATTACAGCAATTTCATCTACAGTCCTCCGCTCTACCAACTGAGCTATCGAAGGGTGACGAATGTATTCAAACGCCATCACCTAGATGGTCAGAGGTTCGGCAGAAGCATATGTTCCCTTTAAGAATTTAATCTGCTGAGTTTGGTGGTGTCTTGGAGCTGCTGAGGATTGCCCCCAGGTCTTCGTACGTTCAACTAATGCTCTATTCCTCTGAGCTACATCCCCTTAGATTGCAAGTAGTTGCATTTGGGAATAGACAAAAAGTGAGCCGAGGAATAAAATCGCTTTTTAGCCCCCTCACTGCAAAATGTCTTATTCTCTCTCCCTGTTGGTCTAGTGGTTAGGAATCGGTTCTTTTACCACCGCGGCCTGGGTTTGATTCCCGCTCAGGGAATGACTTGCTTTTGGGGAAACACTAGGCATAAGTCAAAAACTTGGCACAACTGCAGAAAAAGTTATACTCTTCTGAGTCAGCGACCTAAGGACTGTTGCAATCTCGAGAACTCTCTTGTGCTCTACCAACATTCCTATCAAAGGTCAACAAGTGAAGATTTCTTCTCTCAGGGAAAGATATTTTTTGTCAAGCACATGTCAAGGTGCACTGCTGCCAAAAAGTTGGCGTAAGCCACAAGAAAATGTACAATCCTTCGAGCCGGATTTGAACCAGCGACCTAAGGATTACAGCAATTTCATCTACAGTCCTCCGCTCTACCAACTGAGCTATCGAAGGGTGACGAATGTATTCAAACGCCATCACCTAGATGGTCAGAGGTTCGGCAGAAGCATATGTTCCCTTTAAGAATTTAATCTGCTGAGTTTGGTGGTGTCTTGGAGCTGCTGAGGATTGCCCCCAGGTCTTCGTACGTTCAACTAATGCTCTATTCCTCTGAGCTACATCCCCTTAGATTGCAAGTAGTTGCATTTGGGAATAGACAAAAAGTGAGCCGAGGAATAAATTCACTTTTTAGCCCCCTCACTGCAAAATGTCTTATTCTCTCTCCCTGTTGGTCTAGTGGTTAGGAATCGGTTCTTTTACCACCGCGGCCTGGGTTTGATTCCCGCTCAGGGAATGACTTGCTTTTGGGGAAACACTAGGCATAAGTCAAAAACTTGGCACAACTGCAGAAAAAGTTATACTCTTCTGAGTCAGCGACCTAAGGACTGTTGCAATCTCGAGAACTCTCTTGTGCTCTACCAACATTCCTATCAAAGGTCAACAAGTGAAGATTTCTTCTCTCAGGGAAAGATATTTTTTGTCAAGCACATGTCAAGGTGCACTGCTGTCAAAAAGTTGGCGTAAGCCACAAGAAAATGTACAATCCTTCGAGCCGGATTTGAACCAGCGAACTAAGGATTACAGCAATTTCATCTACAGTCCTCCGCTCTACCAACTGAGCTATCGAAAGGTGACGAATGTATTCAAACGCCATCACCTAGATGGTCAGAGGTTCGGCAGAAGCATATGTTCCCTTTAAGAATTTAATCTGCTGAGTTTGGTGGTGTCTTGGAGCTGCTGAGGATTGCCCCCAGGTCTTCGTACGTTCAACTAATGCTCTATTCCTCTGAGCTACATCCCCTTAGATTGCAAGTAGTTGCATTTGGGAATAGACAAAAAGTGAGCCGAGGAATAAAATCGCTTTTTAGCCCCCTCACTGCAAAATGTCTTATTCTCTCTCCCTGTTGGTCTAGTGGTTAGGAATCGGTTCTTTTACCACCGCGGCCTGGGTTTGATTCCCGCTCAGGGAATGACTTGCTTTTGGGGAAACACTAGGCATAAGTCAAAAACTTGGCACAACTGCAGAAAAAGTTATACTCTTCTGAATCAGCGACCTAAGGACTGTTGCAATCTCGAGAACTCTCTGCTGCTCTACCAACATTCCTATCAAAGGTCAACAAGTGAAGATTTCTTCTCTCAGGGAAATATATTTTTTTGTCAAGCACATGTCATGGTACACTGCTGTCAAAAAGTTGGCGTAAGCCACAAAAAAAAGTACAATCCTTCGAGCCAGATTTGAACCAGCGACCTAAGGATTACAGCAATTTCACCTACAGTCCTCCGCTCTACCAACTGAGCTATCGAAGGATAAAAAATGTAGTCAAACGCCATCACCTAGATGGTCAGAGGTTTGGCAGCAGCATATGTTCCCTTTAAGAAATTAATCTGCTGAGTTTGGTGGTTTCTTGGAGCTGCTAAGGATTGCCCCCAGGTCTTCGTACGTTCAACTAATGCTCTATTCCTCTGAGCTACATCCCCTTAGATTGCAAGTAGTTGCATTTGGGAATAGATAAAAAGTGAGCCGAGGAATAAAATCGCTGTTTAGCCCCCTAGCTTGCAAAATGTATTTTTCAATCTCCCTGTTGGTCTAGTGGTTAGGATTCGGTTCTTTTACCACCGCTGCCTGGGTTTGATTCCCGCTCAGGGAATGACTTGCTTTTGGGGCAACACTAGGCATAAGTCAAAAACTTGGCACAACTGCAGAAAAAGTTATACTCTTCTGAATCAGCGACCTAAGGACTGTTGCAATCTCGAGAACTCTCTGCTGCTCTACCAACATTCCTATCAAAGGTCAACAAGTGAAGATTTCTTCTCTCAGGGAAAGATATTTTTTTGTCAAGCACATGTCATGGTACACTGCTGTCAAAAAGTTGGCGTAAGCCACAATAAAAAGTACAATCCTTCGAGCCAGATTTGAACCAGCGACCTAAGGATTACAGCAATTTCACCTACAGTCCTCCGCTCTACCAACTGAGCTATCGAAGGTTAAAATATGTAGTCAAACGCCATCACCTAGATGGTCAGAGGTTTGGCAGCAGCATATGTTCCCTTTAAGAAATTAATCTGCTGAGTTTGGTGGTTTCTTGGAGCTGCTAAGGATTGCCCCCAGGTCTTCGTACGTTCAACTAATGCTCTATTCCTCTGAGCTACATCCCCTTAGATTGCAAGTAGTTGCATTTGGGAATAGATAAAAAGTGAGCCGAGGAATAAAATCGCTGTTTAGCCCCCTAGCTTGCAAAATGTATTTTTCAATCTCCCTGTTGGTCTAGTGGTTAGGATTCGGTTCTTTTACCACCGCTGCCTGGGTTTGATTCCCGCTCAGGGAATGACTTGCTTTTGGGGCAACACTAGGCATAAGTCAAAAACTTGGCACAACTGCAGAAAAAGTTATACTCTTCTGAATCAGCGACCTAAGGACTGTTGCAATCTCGAGAACTCTCTGCTGCTCTACCAACATTCCTATCATAGGTCAACAAGTGAAGATTTCTTCTCTCAGGGAAAGATATTTTTTTTATCAAGCACATGTCAAGGTGCACTGCTGCCAAAAAGTTGGCGTAAGCCACAAGAAAATGTACAATCCTTCGAGCCGGATTTGAACCAGCGACCTAAGGATTACAGCAATTTCATCTACAGTCCTCCGCTCTACCAACTGAGCTATCGAAGGGTGACGAATGTATTCAAACGCCATCACCTAGATGGTCAGAGGTTCGGCAGAAGCATATGTTCCCTTTAAGAATTTAATCTGCTGAGTTTGGTGGTGTCTTGGAGCTGCTGAGGATTGCCCCCAGGTCTTCGTACGTTCAACTAATGCTCTATTCCTCTGAGCTACATCCCCTTAGATTGCAAGTAGTTGCATTTGGGAATAGACAAAAAGTGAGCCGAGGAATAAAATCGCTTTTTAGCCCCCTCACTGCAAAATGTCTTATTCTCTCTCCCTGTTGGTCTAGTGGTTAGGAATCGGTTCTTTTACCACCGCGGCCTGGGTTTGATTCCCGCTCAGGGAATGACTTGCTTTTGGGGAAACACTAGGCATAAGTCAAAAACTTGGCACAACTGCAGAAAAAGTTATACTCTTCTGAGTCAGCGACCTAAGGACTGTTGCAATCTCGAGAACTCTCTTGTGCTCTACCAACATTCCTATCAAAGGTCAACAAGTGAAGATTTCTTCTCTCAGGGAAAGATATTTTTTGTCAAGCACATGTCAAGGTGCACTGCTGCCAAAAAGTTGGCGTAAGCCACAAGAAAATGTACAATCCTTCGAGCCGGATTTGAACCAGCGACCTAAGGATTACAGCAATTTCATCTACAGTCCTCCGCTCTACCAACTGAGCTATCGAAGGGTGACGAATGTATTCAAACGCCATCACCTAGATGGTCAGAGGTTCGGCAGAAGCATATGTTCCCTTTAAGAATTTAATCTGCTGAGTTTGGTGGTGTCTTGGAGCTGCTGAGGATTGCCCCCAGGTCTTCGTACGTTCAACTAATGCTCTATTCCTCTGAGCTACATCCCCTTAGATTGCAAGTAGTTGCATTTGGGAATAGACAAAAAGTGAGCCGAGGAATAAATTCGCTTTTTAGCCCCCTCACTGCAAAATGTCTTATTCTCTCTCCCTGTTGGTCTAGTGGTTAGGAATCGGTTCTTTTACCACCGCGGCCTGGGTTTGATTCCCGCTCAGGGAATGACTTGCTTTTGGGGAAACACTAGGCATAAGTCAAAAACTTGGCACAACTGCAGAAAAAGTTATACTCTTCTGAGTCAGCGACCTAAGGACTGTTGCAATCTCGAGAACTCTCTTGTGCTCTACCAACATTCCTATCAAAGGTCAACAAGTGAAGATTTGTTCTCTCAGGGAAAGATATTTTTGTCAAGCACATGTCAAGGTGCACTGCTGTCAAAAAGTTGGCGTAAGCCACAAGAAAATGTACAATCCTTCGAGACGGATTTGAACCAGCGACCTAAGGATTACAGCAATTTCATCTACAGTCCTCCGCTCTACCAACTGAGCTATCAAAAGGCGACAAATTTAATCAAACGCCATCACCTAGATGGTCAGAGGTTCGGCAGAAGCATATGTTCCCTTTAAGAATTTAATCTGCTGAGTTTGGTGGTGTCTTGGAGCTGCTGAGGATTGCCCCCAGGTCTTCGTACGTTCAACTAATGCTCTATTCCTCTGAGCTACATCCCCTTAGATTGCAAGTAGTTGCATTTGGGAATAGACAAAAAGTGAGCCAAGGAATAAATCGCTGTTTAGCCCCCTCACTGCGAAATGTCTTGTTCTCTCTCCCTGTTGGTCTAGTGGTTAGGATTTGGTTATTTTACCACCGCGGCCTGGGTTTGATTCCCGCTCAGGGAATGACTTGCTTTTGGGGAAACACTAGGCATAAGTCAAAAACTTGGCACAACTGCAGAAAAAGTTATACTCTTCTGAGTCAGCGACCTAAGGACTGTTCCAATCTCGAGAACTCTCTTGTGCTCTACCAACATTCCTACCATAGGTCAACAACTGAAGATTTCTTCTCTCAGGGAAAGATCTTTTTTTGTCAAGCACATGTCAAGGTGCATTGCTGTCAAAAAGTTGGCGTAAGCCACAAGAAAAAGCACAATCCTTCGAGCCGGATTTGAACCAGCGACTTAAGGATTACAGCAATTTCACCTACAGTCCTCCGTTCTACCAACTGAGCTATCTAAGGATAAAAAATGTAGCCAAACGCCATCACCTAGATGGTCAGAGGTTTGGCAGAAGCATATGTTCCCTTTAAGAAATTAATCTGCTGAGTTTGGTGGTGTCTTGGAGCTGCTGAGGATTGCCCCCACGTCTTCGTACGTTCAACTAATGCTCTATTCCTCTGAGCTACACCCCCTTAGATTGCAAGTAGTTGCATTTGGGAATAGACAAAAAGTGAGCCGAGGAATAAAATCGCAGTTTAGCCCCTTAGCTTGCGAAATGTATTTTTCTCTCTCCCTGTTGGTCTAGTGGTTAGGATTCGGTTCTTTTACCACCGCGGCCTGGGTTTGATTCCCGCTCAGGGAATGACTTGCTTTTGGGTAAACACTAGGCATAAGTCAAAAACTTGGAACAACTGCAGAGAAGTTATACTCTTCTCAGTCAGCGACATACGGACTGTTGCAATCTCGAGAACTCTCTCCTCTACCAACATTCCTATCAAAGGTCAACAAGTGAAGATTTCTTCTCTCAGGGAAAGATATTTTTTTGTCAAGCACATGTCATGGTACACTGCTGTCAAAAAGTTGGCGTAAGCCACAAGAAAAAGTACAATCCTTCGAGCTGGATTTGAACCAGCGACCTAAGGATTACAGCAATTTCACCTACAGTCCTCCGCTCTACCAACTGAGCTATCGAAGGGTGACGAACGTAGCCAAACGCCATTACCTAGATGGTCAGAGGTTTGGCAGAAGCATATGTTCCCTTTAAGAAATTAATCTGCTGAGTTTGGTGGTGTCTTGGAGCTGCTGAGGATTGCCCCCACGTCTTCGTACGTTCAACTAATGCTCTATTCCTCTGAGCTACACCCCCTTAGATTGCAAGTAGTTGCATTTGGAAATAGACAAAAAGTGAGCCGAGGAATAAAATCGCTGTTTAGCCCCTTAGCTTGCGAAATGTATTTATCTCTCTCCCTGTTGGTCTAGTGGTTAGGATTCGGTTCTTTTACCACCGCGGCCTGGGTTTGATTCCCGCTCAGGGAATGACTTGCTTTTGGGGAAACACTAGGCATAAGTCAAAAACTTGGCACAACTGCAGAAAAAGTTATACTCTTCTGAGTCAGCGACCTAAGGACTGTTGCAATCTCGAGAACTCTCTGCTGCTCTACCAACATTCCTATCAAAGGTCAACAAGTGAAGATTTCTTCTCTCAGGGAAATGTATTTTTTTGTCAAGCACATGTCATGGTACACTGCTGTCAAAAAGTTGGCGTAAGCCACAAGAAAAAGTACAATCCTTCGAGCCGGATTTGAACCAGCGACCTAAGGATTACAGCAATTTCACCTACAGTCCTCCGCTCTACCAACTGAGCTATCGAAGGGTGACGAACGTAGCCAAACGCCATTACCTAGATGGTCAGAGGTTTGGCAGAAGCATATGTTCCCTTTAAGAAATTATTCTGCTGAGTTTGGTGGTGTCTTGGAGCTGCTGAGGATTGCCCCCAGGTCTTCGTACGTTCAACTAATGCTCTATTCCTCTGAGCTACATCCCCTTAGATTGCAAGTAGTTGCATTTGGGAATAGACAAAAAGTGAGCCGAGGAATAAAATCGCTGTTTAGCCCCTTAGCTTGCGAAATGTATTTTTCTCTCTCCCTGTTGGTCTAGTGGTTAGGATTCGGTTCTTTTACCACCGCGGCCTGGGTTTGATTCCCGCTCAGGGAATGACTTGCTTTTGGGGAAACACTAGGCATAAGTCAAAAACTTGGCACAACTGCAGAAAAAGTTATACTCTTCTGAGTCAGCGACCTAAGGACTGTAGCAATCTCGAGAACTCTCTGCTGCTCTACCAACATTCCTATCAAATGTCAACAAGTGAAGATTTCTTCGATCAGGGAAAGATATTTTTTTGTCAAGCACATGTCATGGTACACTGCTGTCAAAAAGTTGCCGTAAGCCACAAGAAAAAGTACAATCCTTCGAGCCGGATTTGAACCAGCGACCTAAGGATTACAGCAATTTCACCTACAGTCCACCGCTCTACCAACTGACCTATCGAAGGATAAAGAATGTATTCAAACGCCATCACCTAGATGGTCAGAGGTTTGGCAGAAGCATATGTTCCCTTTAAGAAATTAATCTGCTGAGTTTGGTGGTTTCTTGGAGCTGCTAAGGATTGCCCCCAGGTCTTCGTACGTTCAACTAATGCTCTATTCCTCTGAGCTACATCCCCTTAGATTGCAAGTAGTTGCATTTGGAAAAAGACAAAAAGTGAGCCGAGGAATAAAATCGCTGTTTAGCCCCCTAGCTTGCAAAATGTATTTTTCTCTCTCCCTGTTGGTCTAGTGGTTAGGATTCGGTTCTTTTACCACCGCTGCCTGGGTTTGATTCCCGCTCAGGGAATGACTTGCTTTTGGGGAAACACTAGGCATAAGTCAAAAACTTGGCACAACTGCAGAAAAAGTTATACTCTTCTGAGTCAGCGACATACGGACTGTTGCAATCTCGAGAACTCTCTGCTGCTCTACCAACATTCCTATCAAAGGTCAACAAGTGAAGATTTCTTCTCTCAGGGAAAGATCTTTTTTTGTCAAGCACATGTCAAGGTGCATTGCTGTCAAAAAGTTGGCGTAAGCCACAAGAAAAAGCACAATCCTTCGAGCCGGATTTGAACCAGCGACTTAAGGATTACAGCAATTTCACCTACAGTCCTCCGTTCTACCAACTGAGCTATCTAAGGATAAAAAATGTAGTCAAACGCCATCACCTAGATGGTCAGAGGTTTGGCAGAAGCATATGTTCCCTTTAAGAAATTAATCTGCTGAGTTTGGTGGTTTCTTGGAGCTGCTGAGGATTGCCCCCAGGTCTTCGTACGTTCAACTAATGCTCTATTCCTCTGAGCTACATCCCCTTAGATTGCAAGTAGTTGCATTTGGGAATAGACAAAAAGTGAGCCGAGGAATAAAATCGCAGTTTAGCCCCTTAGCTTGCGAAATGTATTTTTCTCTCTCCCTGTTGGTCTAGTGGTTAGGATTCGGTTCTTTTACCACCGCGGCCTGGGTTTGATTCCCGCTCAGGGAATGACTTGCTTTTGGGTAAACACTAGGCATAAGTCAAAAACTTGGAACAACTGCAGAGAAGTTATACTCTTCTCAGTCAGCGACATACGGACTGTTGCAATCTCGAGAACTCTCTCCTCTACCAACATTCCTATCAAAGGTCAACAAGTGAAGATTTCTTCTCTCAGGGAAAGATATTTTTTTGTCAAGCACATGTCATGGTACACTGCTGTCAAAAAGTTGGCGTAAGCCACAAGAAAAAGTACAATCCTTCGAGCTGGATTTGAACCAGCGACCTAAGGATTACAGCAATTTCACCTACAGTCCTCCGCTCTACCAACTGAGCTATCGAAGGGTGACGAACGTAGCCAAACGCCATTACCTAGATGGTCAGAGGTTTGGCAGAAGCATATGTTCCCTTTAAGAAATTAATCTGCTGAGTTTGGTGGTGTCTTGGAGCTGCTGAGGATTGCCCCCACGTCTTCGTACGTTCAACTAATGCTCTATTCCTCTGAGCTACACCCCCTTAGATTGCAAGTAGTTGCATTTGGGAATAGACAAAAAGTGAGCCGAGGAATAAAATCGCAGTTTAGCCCCTTAGCTTGCGAAATGTATTTTTCTCTCTCCCTGTTGGTCTAGTGGTTAGGATTCGGTTCTTTTACCACCGCGGCCTGGGTTTGATTCCCGCTCAGGGAATGACTTGCTTTTGGGTAAACACTAGGCATAAGTCAAAAACTTGGAACAACTGCAGAGAAGTTATACTCTTCTCAGTCAGCGACATACGGACTGTTGCAATCTCGAGAACTCTCTCCTCTACCAACATTCCTATCAAAGGTCAACAAGTGAAGATTTCTTCTCTCAGGGAAAGATATTTTTTTGTCAAGCACATGTCATGGTACACTGCTGTCAAAAAGTTGGCGTAAGCCACAAGAAAAAGTACAATCCTTCGAGCTGGATTTGAACCAGCGACCTAAGGATTACAGCAATTTCACCTACAGTCCTCCGCTCTACCAACTGAGCTATCGAAGGGTGACGAACGTAGCCAAACGCCATTACCTAGATGGTCAGAGGTTTGGCAGAAGCATATGTTCCCTTTAAGAAATTAATCTGCTGAGTTTGGTGGTGTCTTGGAGCTGCTGAGGATTGCCCCCACGTCTTCGTACGTTCAACTAATGCTCTATTCCTCTGAGCTACACCCCCTTAGATTGCAAGTAGTTGCATTTGGGAATAGACAAAAAGTGAGCCGAGGAATAAAATCGCTGTTTAGCCCCCTAGCTTGCAAAATGTATTTTTCTCTCTCCCTGTTGGTCTAGTGGTTAGGATTCGGTTCTTTTACCACCGCTGCCTGGGTTTGATTCCCGCTCAGGGAATGACTTGCTTTTGGGGAAACACTAGGCATAAGTCAAAAACTTGGCACAACTGCAGAAAAAGTTATACTCTTCTGAGTCAGCGACATACGGACTGTTGCAATCTCGAGAACTCTCTGCTGCTCTACCAACATTCCTATCAAAGGTCAACAAGTGAAGATTTCTTCTCTCAGGGAAAGATATTTTTTTGTCAAGCACATGTCATGGTACACTGCTGTCAATAAGTTGGCGTAAGCCACAAGAAAAAGTACAATCCTTTGAGCCGGATTTGAACCAGCGACCTAAAGATTACAGCAACTTCACCTACAGTCCTCCGCTCTTCCAACTGAGCTATCGTAGGATAAAAAATGTATTCAAACGCCATCACCTAGATGGTCAGAGGTTTGGCAGAAGCATATGTTCCCTTTAAGAAATTAATCTGCTGAGTTTGGTGGTTTCTTGGAGCTGCTAAGGATTGCCCCCAGGTCTTCGTACGTTCAACTAATGCTCTATTCCTCTGAGCTACATCCCCTTAGATTGCAAGTAGTTGCATTTGGAAAAAGACAAAAAGTGAGCCGAGGAATAAAATCGCTGTTTAGCCCCCTAGCTTGCAAAAAGTATTTTTCTCTCTCCCTGTTGGTCTAGTGGTTAGGATTCAGTTCTATTACCACCGCGGCCTGGGTTTGATTCCCGCTCAGGGAATGACTTGCTTTTGGGGAAACACTAGGCATATGTCAAAAACTTGGCACAACTGCAGAAAAAGTTATACTCTTCTGAGTCAGCGACCTAAGGACTGTTGCAATCTCGAGAACTCTCTGCTGCTCTACCAACATTCCTATCAAAGGTCAACAAGTGAAGATTTCTTCTCTCAGGGAAAGATATTTTTTTGTCAAGCACATGTCATGGTACACTGCTGTCAATAAGTTGGCGTAAGCCACAAGAAAAAGTACAATCCTTCGAGCCGGATTTGAACCAGCGACCTAAGGATTACAGCAATTTCAACTACAGTCCTCCGCTCTACCAACTGAGCTATCGAAGGATAAAAAATGTAGTCAAACGCCATCACCTAGATGGTCAGAGGTTTGGCAGAAGCATATGTTCCCTTTAAGAAATTAATCTGCTGAGTTTGGTGGTTTCTTGGAGCTGCTAAGGATTGCCCCCAGGTCTTCGTACGTTCAACTAATGCTCTATTCCTCTGAGCTACATCCCCTTAGATTGCAAGTAGTTGCATTTGGGAATAGACAAAAAGTGAGCCGAGGAATAAAATCGCTGTTTAGCCCCCTAGCTTGCGAAATGTATTTTTCTCTCTCCCTGTTGGTCTAGTGGTAAGGATTCGGTTCTTTTACCACCGCGGCCTGGGTTTGATTCCCGCTCAGGGAATGTCTTGCTTTTGGGTAAACACTAGGCATAAATCAAAAACTTGGAACAACTGCAGAATAAGTTATACTCTTCTGAGTCAGCGACATACGGACTGTCGCAATCTCGAGAACTCTCTGCTGCTCTACCAACATTCCTATCAAAGGTCAACAAGTGAAGATTTCTTCTCTCAGGGAAATATTTTTTTTTGTCAAGCACATGTCATGGTACACTGCTGTCAAAAAGTTGGCGTAAGCCACAAGAAAAAGTACAATCCTTCGAGCCGGATTTGAACCAGCGACCTAAGGATTACAGCAATTTCACCTACAGTCCTCCGCTCTACCAACTGAGCTATCGAAGGATAAAAAATGTAGTCAAACGCCATCACCTAGATGGTCAGAGGTTTGGCAGAAGCATATGTTCCCTTTAAGAAATTAATCTGCTGAGTTTGGTGGTTTCTTGGAGCTGCTAAGGATTGCCCCCAGGTCTTTGAGCTACATCCCCTTAGATTGCAAGTAGTTGCATTTGGAAATAGACAAAAAGTGAGCCGAGGAATAAAATCGCTGTTTAGCCCCCTAGCTTGCGAAATGTATTTTTCTCTCTCCCTGTTGGTCTAGTGGTAAGGATTCGGTTCTTTTACCACCGCGGCCTGGGTTTGATTCCCGCTCAGGGAATGACTTGCTTTTGGGGAAACACTAGGCATAAGTCAAAAACTTGGCACAACTGCAGAAAAAGTTATACTCTTCTGAATCAGCGACCAAAGGACTGTTGCAATCTCGAGAACTCTCTGCTGCTCTACCAACATTCCTATCAAAGGTCAACAAGTGAAGATTTCTTCTCTCAGAGAAAAATATTTTTTTGTCAAGCACATGTCATGGTACACTGCTGTCAAAAAGTTGGCGTAAGGCACAAGAAAAAGTACAATCCTTCGAGCCGGATTTGAACAAGCGACCTAAGGATTAAAGCAATTTCACCTACAGTCCTCCGCTCTACCAACTGAGCTATCGAAGGATAAAAAATGTAGTCAAACACCATCACCTAGATGGTCAGAGGTTTGGCAGAAGCATATGTTCCCTTTAAGAAATTAATCTGCTGAGTTTGGTGGTTTCTTGGAGCTGCTGAGGATTGCCCCCAGGTCTTCGTACGTTCAACTAATGCTCTATTCCTCTGAGCTACATCCCCTTAGATTGCAAGTAGTTGCATTTGGGAATAGACAAAAAGTGAGCCGAGGAATAAAATCGCTGTTTAGCCCCCTAGCTTGCGAAATGTATTTTTCTCTCTCCCTGTTGGTCTAGTGGTTAGGATTCGGTTCTTTTACCACCGCAGCCTGGGTTTGATTCCCGCTCAGGGAATGACTTGCTTTTGGGGCAACACTAGGCATAAGTCAAAAACTTGGAACAACTGCAGAATAAGTTATACTCTTCTGAGTCAGCGACATACGGACTGTTGCAATCTCGAGAACTCTCTGCTGCTCTACCAACATTCCTATCAAAGGTCAACAAGTGAAGATTTCTTCTCTCAGGGAAATATATTTTTTTGTCAAGCACATGTCATGGTACACTGCTGTCAAAAAGTTGGCGTAAGCCACAAGAAAAAGTACAATCCTTCGAGCAAGATTTGAACCAGCGACCTAAGGATTACAGCAATTTCACCTACAGTCCTCCGCTCTACCAACTGAGCTATCGAAGGTTAAAATATGTAGTCAAACGCCATCACCTAGATGGTCAGAGGTTTGGCAGCAGCATATGTTCCCTTTAAGAAATTAATCTGCTGAGTTTGGTGGTTTCTTGGAGCTGCTAAGGATTGCCCCCAGGTCTTCGTACGTTCAACTAATGCTCTATTCCTCTGAGCTACATCCCCTTAGATTGCAAGTAGTTGCATTTGGGAATAGATAAAAAGTGAGCCGAGGAATAAAATCGCTGTTTAGCCCCCTAGCTTGCAAAATGTATTTTTCAATCTCCCTGTTGGTCTAGTGGTTAGGATTCGGTTCTTTTACCACCGCTGCCTGGGTTTGATTCCCGCTCAGGGAATGACTTGCTTTTGGGGCAACACTAGGCATAAGTCAAAAACTTGGCACAACTGCAGAAAAAGTTATACTCTTCTGAATCAGCGACCTAAGGACTGTTGAAATCTCGAGAACTCTCTGCTGCTCTACCAACATTCCTATCAAAGGTCAACAAGTGAAGATTTCTTCTCTCAGGGAAAGATATTTTTTTGTCAAGCACATGTCATGGTTCACTGCTGTCAAAAAGTTGCCGTAAGCCACAAGAAAAAGTACAATCCTTCGAGCCGGATTTGAACCAGCGACCTAAGGATTACAGCAATTTCACCTACAGTCCTCCGCTCTACCAACTGAGCTATCGAAGGATAAAAAATGTAGTCAAACGCCATCACCTAGATGGTCAGAGGTTTGGCAGCAGCATATGTTCCCTTTAAGAAATTAATCTGCTGAGTTTGGTGGTTTCTTGGAGCTGCTAAGGATTGCCCCCAGGTCTTCGTACGTTCAACTAATGCTCTATTCCTCTGAGCTACATCCCCTTAGATTGCAAGTAGTTGCATTTGGGAATAGACAAAAAGTGAGCCGAGGAATAAAATCGCTGTTTAGCCCCCTAGCTTGCGAAATGTATTTTTCTCTCTCCCTGTTGGTCTAGTGGTTAGGATTCGGTTCTTTTACCACCGCGGCCTGGGTTTGATTCCCGCTCAGGGAATGACTTGCTTTTGGGTAAACACTAGGCATAAGTCAAAAACTTGGAACAACTGCAGAATAAGTTATACTCTTCTGAGTCAGCGACATACGGACTGTTGCAATCTCGAGAACTCTCTGCTGCTCTACCAACATTCCTATCAAAGGTCAACAAGTGAAGATTTCTTCTCTCAGGGAAATATATTTTTTTGTCAAGCACATGTCATGGTACACTGCTGTCAAAAAGTTGGCGTAAGCCACAAGAAAAAGTACAATCCTTCGAGCCAGATTTGAACCAGCGACCTAAGGATTACAGCAATTTCACCTACAGTCCTCCGCTCTACCAACTGAGCTATCGAAGTTTAAAATATGTAGTCAAACGCCATCACCTAGATGGTCAGAGGTTTGGCAGCAGCATATGTTCCCTTTAAGAAATGAATCTGCTGAGTTTGGTGGTTTCTTGGAGCTGCTAAGGATTGCCCCCAGGTCTTCGTACGTTCAACTAATGCTCTATTCCTCTGAGCTACATCCCCTTAGATTGCAAGTAGTTGCATTTGGGAATAGATAAAAAGTGAGCCGAGGAATAAAATCGCTGTTTAGCCCCCTAGCTTGCAAAATGTATTTTTCAATCTCCCTGTTGGTCTAGTGGTTAGGATTCGGTTCTTTTACCACCGCTACCTGGGTTTGATTCCCGCTCAGGGAATGACTTGCTTTTGGGGCAACACTAGGCATAAGTCAAAAACTTGGCACAACTGCAGAAAAAGTTATACTCTTCTGAATCAGCGACCTAAGGACTGTTGAAATCTCGAGAACTCTCTGCTGCTCTACCAACATTCCTATCAAAGGTCAACAAGTGAAGATTTCTTCTCTCAGGGAAAGATATTTTTTTGTCAAGCACATGTCATGGTTCACTGCTGTCAAAAAGTTGGCGTAAGCCACAGGAAACAGTACAATCCTTCGAGCCGGATTTGAACCAGCGACCTAAGGATTACAGCAATTTCACCTACAGTCCTCCGCTCTACCAACTGAGCTATCGAAGGTTAAAATATGTAGTCAAACGCCATCACCTAGATGGTCAGAGGTTTGGCAGCAGCATATGTTCCCTTTAAGAAATTAATCTGCTGAGTTTGGTGGTTTCTTGGAGCTGCTAAGGATTGCCCCCAGGTCTTCGTACGTTCAACTAATGCTCTATTCCTCTGAGCTACATCCCCTTAGATTGCAAGTAGTTGCATTTGGGAATAGACAAAAAGTGAGCCGAGGAATAAAATCGCTGTTTAGCCCCCTAGCTTGCAAAATGTATTTTTCTCTCTCCCTGTTGGTCTAGTGGTTAGGATTCGGTTCTTTTACCACCGCTGCCTGGGTTTGATTCCCGCTCAGGGAATGACTTGCTTTTGGGGCAACACTAGGCATAAGTCAAAAACTTGGCACAACTGCAGAAAAAGTTATACTCTTCTGAATCAGCGACCTAAGGACTGTTGCAATCTCGAGAACTCTCTGCTGCTCTACCAACATTCCTATCAAAGGTCAACAAGTGAAGATTTCTTCTCTCAGGGAAAGATATTTTTTTGTCAAGCACATGTCATGGTACACTGCTGTCAAAAAGTTGGCGTAAGCCACAAGAAAAAGTACAATCCTTCGAGCCAGATTTGAACCAGCGACCTAAGGATTACAGCAATTTCACCTACAGTCCTCCGCTCTACCAACTGAGCTATCGAAGGTTAAAATATGTAGTCAAACGCCATCACCTAGATGGTCAGAGGTTTGGCAGCAGCATATGTTCCCTTTAAGAAATTAATCTGCTGAGTTTGGTGGTTTCTTGGAGCTGCTAAGGATTGCCCCCAGGTCTTCGTACGTTCAACTAATGCTCTATTCCTCTGAGCTACATCCCCTTAGATTGCAAGTAGTTGCATTTGGGAATAGATAAAAAGTGAGCCGAGGAATAAAATCGCTGTTTAGCCCCCTAGCTTGCAAAATGTATTTTTCAATCTCCCTGTTGGTCTAGTGGTTAGGATTCGGTTCTTTTACCACCGCTGCCTGGGTTTGATTCCCGCTCAGGGAATGACTTGCTTTTGGGGCAACACTAGGCATAAGTCAAAAACTTGGCACAACTGCAGAAAAAGTTATACTCTTCTGAATCAGCGACCTAAGGACTGTTGCAATCTCGAGAACTCTCTGCTGCTCTACCAACATTCCTATCAAAGGTCAACAAGTGAAGATTTCTTCTCTCAGGGAAAGATATTTTTTTGTCAAGCACATGTCATGGTTCACTGCTGTCAAAAAGTTGCCGTAAGCCACAAGAAAAAGTACAATCCTTCGAGCCGGATTTGAACCAGCGACCTAAGGATTACAGCAATTTCACCTACAGTCCTCCGCTCTACCAACTGAGCTATCGAAGGTTAAAATATGTAGTCAAACGCCATCACCTAGATCAGGGGTGTCAAAGTCAAATGGACGGAGGGCCAAATAAAAAAATCAGCTACAAGACGAGGGCCGGACTGTTCGAATGTTCATTGAAAAAATTTTAAATGACGCATATAGTCTAGTGAACCTAATTGAACCTACTGAAAACCTAACAAATATATTACAATATGATCAGATAAATAAAGCAATATTTTCTTATGGCTCTGTCAGTAATCTTTAATTTTCAACAGACACAAAAGACAAATTTCCTTTATATAAATATCCCCATAACATGAACATTAAATGAAAGAAACCGGTATTCAAGGCACCATCAGTAGACTATATTTTCTATTTTAGCAAAAGTGGGCTAAATTTACTTCAAAGAAAAAACAATAATAGCAATTTTCTATCATCCACTCAACTGAAATATTTTTAAAATATAATTGGATTGAAATACAAAAAAATAAAGTGCAAAAATCTATTAATCAAAAACAACACTTTGTTTAAGGAGAAGTAACATGCAGTGAAAACAAATATTAAATTTTAACTTTTAAACTTGAACTGAGTAAAAACTCTAAATATGTGATTGCACAGTAATGTTCACTTGTTTGAGGTTGAGGGTGATACTTGGTGGTGTCCCATCTTTTCCACAAGTTCATCAATGTTCGGGGTAAGGCTCTGAGCTGAAGAAATCCTCAGAATTGAGTGGAGGTGTTCAGCAGTAAGTCGACTTCTGTGTGATGTTTTGTTCAGGTTCATCAAAGAAAACAGTTGTTCACACAGGTATGTGCTGCCAAACATAGACAACGTTTGAGCAGCCTGGATGCGCAGCTGGGGCATTGTGCCGGGGAGGAAACGGGCGAACTCCGCAGCACCCACTGCCGCATATTTTGCCCTCAGTGCATCATTGCATTGGAGGTCAATCAACTCCATTTGGAGGTTTGGTGGTGAGCTTTCCACGTCAACAGCAAATGGGTTACCGAGCAGTTCCAACCTGCTTTTTTGTGCTTCAAAGTCAGCAAATCGGCGTCGAAAGTCAGCGGCAAGCATACCTATTTTATCAGCCAACTGTGTGCTCGGGAACGCACTGGTAGAGAGCTTCTCTTTCATGGTCTGGCAGCTGGGAAAGTGGCTCAAATTTTCTTTCCGCATCTGCGTCTCCCACAGAGTCAGTTTGGTTTTAAATGCCTTCACTGTACTGTACATATCAGAGATGACACGATCCCGACCCTGCAGCTGCAAGTTTATTGCATTCAGATGACTCGTAATGTCACACAGAAAAGCCATTTCACACAGAAACATTTCGTCTCGGAGTTGTGTTGTGTCTTTCCCTTTGCTGTCCAAGAACAGACAAATCTCCTCACGAAGCTCGAAACATCTTTGAAGCACCTTTCCCTGGCTTAGCCATCGCACCTCTGTGTGATAAGGCAAATCACCATGCTCCGTTTCTAACTCCGTCAGAAATGCCTTGAACTGGCGGTGATTCAAACCTTTGGCTCTGATAAAGTTAACTGTGCGCGTGATGATGCTCATTACATGCTCCATTTTCAAGGCTTTACCGCACAACGCTTCCTGGTGTATGATACAATGATAAGCTGTCAGCTCACCTGTCGCGTTTTCCTCTTGCATCTTTTCCCGTATCTTCGCCACCAGTCCGCTCCTGTGTCCACACATCGCAGGTGCTCCGTCGGTTGTCAAACCCACGAGTTTTTCCCAAGGCAGCTCCATCTCATTTACACATCTTGACACCTCTTCATACAAATCATGCCCCGTAGTTGTGCCATGCATAGGACGTAAAGCCAAAAACTCCTCTGTCACGCTTAGGTTGGAGTCCACTCCGCGGATGAAAATTGACAACTGGGCAATGTCAGAAATGTCGGTGCTCTCATCCACAGCCAAGGAATATGCAATAAAATCTTTTCCCTTTTTCACAAGCTGCTCTTTTAGATTGATGGACAACTGGTCTACTCTCTCGGCAATGGTGTTTCTGCTCAGACTCACATTTAAAAAGAGTTGCCTTTTTTCTGGGCAAACTTCGTCACAAACTTTAATCATGCAGTTTTTGATGAAATCCCCCTCCGTAAATGGCCGGGCTGATTTAGCGATCTCTTCTGCCAAAATAAAACTGGCCTTGACAGTTGCGTCCGCGTGTGTGTCCGCGTGTTTCGTTTCATAATGTCGTCTCAGATTATACTCTTTCAGTACCGCCACACTTTCTCCACACAGAAGACACACAGGTTTTCCAGCTACCTTCGTGAACATATACTCCGACTCCCACCTTGTTTGAAACCCCCGGTTCTCAGTATCCACCTTCCGTTTTGCCATTTTTGATGGGTATCTGAAAGTTAATTTTACTGTGATGCTGACGACTGCTGTGCCAATAAATATTGAAATTAAGCAGCCTACTGCTCGGTGCGTCACCTTTGCATTGTGGGAAATGTAGTATTGGTGCGTGTAAAAGATCTGCGGGCTGCCGGCTTGCTGCGGGCCGGTTCTAATAATAAATCAAGATCATCCCAGGGGCCGTAAAAAACCTTCTTGCGGGCCGGATGTGGCCCGCGGGCCTTGACTCTGACATATGTGACCTAGATGGTCAGAGGTTTGGCAGAAGCATATGTTCCCTTTAAGAAATTAATCTGCTGAGTTTGGTGGTTTCTTGGAGCTGCTAAGGATTGCCCCCAGGTCTTCGTACGTTCAACTAATGCTCTATTCCTCTGAGCTACATCCCCTTAGATTGCAAGTAGTTGCATTTGGGAATAGACAAAAAGTGAGCCGAGGAATAAAATCGCTGTTTAGCCCCCTAGCTTGCGAAATGTATTTTTCTCTCTCCCTGTTGGTCTAGTGGTTAGGATTCGGTTCTTTTACCACCGCGGCCTGGGTTTGATTCCCGCTCAGGGAATGACTTGCTTTTGGGGAAACACTAGGCATAAGTCAAAAACTTGGCACAACTGCAGAAAAAGTTATACTCTTCTGAATCAGCGACCTAAGGACTGTTGCAATCTCGAGAACTCTCTGCTGCTCTACCAACATTCCTATCAAAGGTCAACAAGTGAAGATTTCTTCTCTCAGGGAAATATATTTTTTTGTCAAGCACATGTCATGGTACACTGCTGTCAAAAAGTTGGCGTAAGCCACAAGAAAAAGTACAATCCTTCGAGCCAGATTTGAACCAGCGACCTAAGGATTACAGCAATTTCACCTACAGTCCTCCGCTCTACCAACTGAGCTATCGAAGGTTAAAATATGTAGTCAAACGCCATCACCTAGATGGTCAGAGGTTTGGCAGCAGCATATGTTCCCTTTAAGAAATTAATCTGCTGAGTTTGGTGGTTTCTTGGAGCTGCTAAGGATTGCCCCCAGGTCTTCGTACGTTCAACTAATGCTCTAGTCCTCTGAGCTACATCCCCTTAGATTGCAAGTAGTTGCATTTGGGAATAGATAAAAAGTGAGCCGAGGAATAAAATCGCTGTTTAGCCCCCTAGCTTGCGAAATGTATTTTTCTCTCTCCCTGTTGGTCTAGTGGTAAGGATTCGGTTCTTTTACCACCGCGGCCTGGGTTTGATTCCCGCTCAGGGAATGACTTGCTTTTGGGTAAACACTAGGCATAAGTCAAAAACTTGGAACAACTGCAGAATAAGTTATACTCTTCTGAGTCAGCGACATACGGACTGTTGCAATCTCGAGAACTCTCTGCTGCTCTACCAACATTCATATCAAAGGTCAACAAGTGCAGATTTCTTCTCTCAGGGAAATATATTTTTTTGTCAAGCACATGTCATGGTACACTGCTGTCAAAAAGTTGGCGTAAGCCACAAAAAAAAGTACAATCCTTCGAGCCAGATTTGAACCAGCGACCTAAGGATTACAGCAATTTCACCTACAGTCCTCCGCTCTACCAACTGAGCTATCGAAGGTTAAAATATGTAGTCAAACGCCATCACCTAGATGGTCAGAGGTTTGGCAGCAGCATATGTTCCCTTTAAGAAATTAATCTGCTGAGTTTGGTGGTTTCTTGGAGCTGCTAAGGATTGCCCCCAGGTCTTCGTACGTTCAACTAATGCTCTATTCCTCTGAGCTACATCCCCTTAGATTGCAAGTAGTTGCATTTGGGAATAGATAAAAAGTGAGCCGAGAAATAAAATCGCTGTTTAGCCCCCTAGCTTGCAAAATGTATTTTTCAATCTCCCTGTTGGTCTAGTGGTTAGGATTCGGTTCTTTTACCACCGCTGCCTGGGTTTGATTCCCGCTCAGGGAATGACTTGCTTTTGGGGCAACACTAGGCATAAGTCAAAAACTTGGCACAACTGCAGAAAAAGTTATACTCTTCTGAGTCAGCGACATACGGACTGTTGCAATCTCGAGAACTCTCTGCTGCTCTACCAACATTCCTATCAAAGGTCAACAAGTGCAGATTTCTTCTCTCAGGGAAATATATTTTTTTGTCAAGCACATGTCATGGTACACTGCTGTCAAAAAGTTGGCGTAAGCCACAAAAAAAAGTACAATCCTTCGAGCCAGATTTGAACCAGCGACCTAAGGATTACAGCAATTTCACCTACAGTCCTCCGCTCTACCAACTGAGCTATCGAAGGTTAAAATATGTAGTCAAACGCCATCACCTAGATGGTCAGAGGTTTGGCAGCAGCATATGTTCCCTTTAAGAAATTAATCTGCTGAGTTTGGTGGTTTCTTGGAGCTGCTAAGGATTGCCCCCAGGTCTTCGTACGTTCAACTAATGCTCTATTCCTCTGAGCTACATCCCCTTAGATTGCAAGTAGTTGCATTTGGGAATAGATAAAAAGTGAGCCGAGGAATAAAATCGCTGTTTAGCCCCCTAGCTTGCAAAATGTATTTTTCAATCTCCCTGTTGGTCTAGTGGTTAGGATTCGGTTCTTTTACCACCGCTGCCTGGGTTTGATTCCCGCTCAGGGAATGACTTGCTTTTGGGTAAACACTAGGCATAAGTCAAAAACTTGGAACAACTGCAGAATAAGTTATACTCTTCTGAGTCAGCGACATACGGACTGTTGCAATCTCGAGAACTCTCTGCTGCTCTACCAACATTCCTATCAAAGGTCAACAAGTGCAGATTTCTTCTCTCAGGGAAATATATTTTTTTGTCAAGCACATGTCATGGTACACTGCTGTCAAAAAGTTGGCGTAAGCCACAAAAAAAAGTACAATCCTTCGAGCCAGATTTGAACCAGCGACCTAAGGATTACAGCAATTTCACCTACAGTCCTCCGCTCTACCAACTGAGCTATCGAAGGTTAAAATATGTAGTCAAACGCCATCACCTAGATGGTCAGAGGTTTGGCAGCAGCATATGTTCCCTTTAAGAAATTAATCTGCTGAGTTTGGTGGTTTCTTGGAGCTGCTAAGGATTGCCCCCAGGTCTTCGTACGTTCAACTAATGCTCTATTCCTCTGAGCTACATCCCCTTAGATTGCAAGTAGTTGCATTTGGGAATAGATAAAAAGTGAGCCGAGAAATAAAATCGCTGTTTAGCCCCCTAGCTTGCAAAATGTATTTTTCAATCTCCCTGTTGGTCTAGTGGTTAGGATTCGGTTCTTTTACCACCGCTGCCTGGGTTTGATTCCCGCTCAGGGAATGACTTGCTTTTGGGGCAACACTAGGCATAAGTCAAAAACTTGGCACAACTGCAGAAAAAGTTATACTCTTCTGAATCAGCGACCTAAGGACTGTTGCAATCTCGAGAACTCTCTGCTGCTCTACCAACATTCCTATCAAAGGTCAACAAGTGAAGATTTCTTCTCTCAGGGAAAGATATTTTTTGTCAAGCACATGTCATGGTACACTGCTGTCAAAAAGTTGGCGTAAGCCACAAGAAAAAGTACAATCCTTCGAGCCAGATTTGAACCAGCGACCTAAGGATTACAGCAATTTCACCTACAGTCCTCCGCTCTACCAACTGAGCTATCGAAGGTTAAAATATGTAGTCAAACGCCATCACCTAGATGGTCAGAGGTTTGGCAGCAGCATATGTTCCCTTTAAGAAATTAATCTGCTCAGTTTGGTGGTTTCTTGGAGCTGCTAAGGATTGCCCCCAGGTCTTCGTACGTTCAACTAATGCTCTATTCCTCTGAGCTACATCCCCTTAGATTGCAAGTAGTTGCATTTGGGAATAGATAAAAAGTGAGCCGAGGAATAAAATCGCTGTTTAGCCCCCTAGCTTGCAAAATGTATTTTTCAATCTCCCTGTTGGTCTAGTGGTTAGGATTCGGTTCTTTTACCACCGCTGCCTGGGTTTGATTCCCGCTCAGGGAATGACTTGCTTTTGGGGCAACACTAGGCATAAGTCAAAAACTTGGCACAACTGCAGAAAAAGTTATACTCTTCTGAATCAGCGACCTAAGGACTGTTGCAATCTCGAGAACTCTCTGCTGCTCTACCAACATTCCTATCAAAGGTCAACAAGTGAAGATTT
Source organism: Oncorhynchus clarkii lewisi (assembly GCF_045791955.1). Classification (NCBI taxonomy): domain Eukaryota; kingdom Metazoa; phylum Chordata; class Actinopteri; order Salmoniformes; family Salmonidae; genus Oncorhynchus; species Oncorhynchus clarkii. The sequence continues at coordinate 113,490 of NW_027261065.1, forward strand.
CTTCTCTCAGGGAAAGATATTTTTTTGTCAAGCACATGTCATGGTACACTGCTGTCAAAAAGTTGGCGTAAGCCACAAGAAAAAGTACAATCCTTCGAGCCAGATTTGAACCAGCGACCTAAGGATTACAGCAATTTCACCTACAGTCCTCCGCTCTACCAACTGAGCTATCGAAGGTTAAAATATGTAGTCAAACGCCATCACCTAGATGGTCAGAGGTTTGGCAGCAGCATATGTTCCCTTTAAGAAATTAATCTGCTGAGTTTGGTGGTTTCTTGGAGCTGCTAAGGATTGCCCCCAGGTCTTCGTACGTTCAACTAATGCTCTATTCCTCTGAGCTACATCCCCTTAGATTGCAAGTAGTTGCATTTGGGAATAGATAAAAAGTGAGCCGAGGAATAAAATCGCTGTTTAGCCCCCTAGCTTGCAAAATGTATTTTTCTATCTCCCTGTTGGTCTAGTGGTTAGGATTCGGTTCTTTTACCACCGCTGCCTGGGTTTGATTCCCGCTCAGGGAATGACTTGCTTTTGGGGCAACACTAGGCATAAGTCAAAAACTTGGCACAACTGCAGAAAAAGTTATACTCTTCTGAATCAGCGACCTAAGGACTGTTGCAATCTCGAGAACTCTCTGCTGCTCTACCAACATTCCTATCAAAGGTCAACAAGTGAAGATTTCTTCTCTCAGGGAAAGATATTTTTTTGTCAAGCACATGTCATGGTTCACTGCTGTCAAAAAGTTGCCGTAAGCCACAAGAAAAAGTACAATCCTTCGAGCCGGATTTGAACCAGCGACCTAAGGATTACAGCAATTTCACCTACAGTCCTCCGCTCTACCAACTGAGCTATCGAAGGTTAAAATATGTAGTCAAACGCCATCACCTAGATCAGGGGTGTCAAAGTCAAATGGACGGAGGGCCAAATAAAAAAATCAGCTACAAGACGAGGGCCGGACTGTTCGAATGTTCATTGAAAAAATTTTAAATGACGCATATAGTCTAGTGAACCTAATTGAACCTACTGAAAACCTAACAAATATATTACAATATGATCAGATAAATAAAGCAATATTTTCTTATGGCTCTGTCAGTAATCTTTAATTTTCAACAGACACAAAAGACAAATTTCCTTTATATAAATATCCCCATAACATGAACATTAAATGAAAGAAACCGGTATTCAAGGCACCATCAGTAGACTATATTTTCTATTTTAGCAAAAGTGGGCTAAATTTACTTCAAAGAAAAAACAATAATAGCAATTTTCTATCATCCACTCAACTGAAATATTTTTAAAATATAATTGGATTGAAATACAAAAAAATAAAGTGCAAAAATCTATTAATCAAAAACAACACTTTGTTTAAGGAGAAGTAACATGCAGTGAAAACAAATATTAAATTTTAACTTTTAAACTTGAACTGAGTAAAAACTCTAAATATGTGATTGCACAGTAATGTTCACTTGTTTGAGGTTGAGGGTGATACTTGGTGGTGTCCCATCTTTTCCACAAGTTCATCAATGTTCGGGGTAAGGCTCTGAGCTGAAGAAATCCTCAGAATTGAGTGGAGGTGTTCAGCAGTAAGTCGACTTCTGTGTGATGTTTTGTTCAGGTTCATCAAAGAAAACAGTTGTTCACACAGGTATGTGCTGCCAAACATAGACAACGTTTGAGCAGCCTGGATGCGCAGCTGGGGCATTGTGCCGGGGAGGAAACGGGCGAACTCCGCAGCACCCACTGCCGCATATTTTGCCCTCAGTGCATCATTGCATTGGAGGTCAATCAACTCCATTTGGAGGTTTGGTGGTGAGCTTTCCACGTCAACAGCAAATGGGTTACCGAGCAGTTCCAACCTGCTTTTTTGTGCTTCAAAGTCAGCAAATCGGCGTCGAAAGTCAGCGGCAAGCATACCTATTTTATCAGCCAACTGTGTGCTCGGGAACGCACTGGTAGAGAGCTTCTCTTTCATGGTCTGGCAGCTGGGAAAGTGGCTCAAATTTTCTTTCCGCATCTGCGTCTCCCACAGAGTCAGTTTGGTTTTAAATGCCTTCACTGTACTGTACATATCAGAGATGACACGATCCCGACCCTGCAGCTGCAAGTTTATTGCATTCAGATGACTCGTAATGTCACACAGAAAAGCCATTTCACACAGAAACATTTCGTCTCGGAGTTGTGTTGTGTCTTTCCCTTTGCTGTCCAAGAACAGACAAATCTCCTCACGAAGCTCGAAACATCTTTGAAGCACCTTTCCCTGGCTTAGCCATCGCACCTCTGTGTGATAAGGCAAATCACCATGCTCCGTTTCTAACTCCGTCAGAAATGCCTTGAACTGGCGGTGATTCAAACCTTTGGCTCTGATAAAGTTAACTGTGCGCGTGATGATGCTCATTACATGCTCCATTTTCAAGGCTTTACCGCACAACGCTTCCTGGTGTATGATACAATGATAAGCTGTCAGCTCACCTGTCGCGTTTTCCTCTTGCATCTTTTCCCGTATCTTCGCCACCAGTCCGCTCCTGTGTCCACACATCGCAGGTGCTCCGTCGGTTGTCAAACCCACGAGTTTTTCCCAAGGCAGCTCCATCTCATTTACACATCTTGACACCTCTTCATACAAATCATGCCCCGTAGTTGTGCCATGCATAGGACGTAAAGCCAAAAACTCCTCTGTCACGCTTAGGTTGGAGTCCACTCCGCGGATGAAAATTGACAACTGGGCAATGTCAGAAATGTCGGTGCTCTCATCCACAGCCAAGGAATATGCAATAAAATCTTTTCCCTTTTTCACAAGCTGCTCTTTTAGATTGATGGACAACTGGTCTACTCTCTCGGCAATGGTGTTTCTGCTCAGACTCACATTTAAAAAGAGTTGCCTTTTTTCTGGGCAAACTTCGTCACAAACTTTAATCATGCAGTTTTTGATGAAATCCCCCTCCGTAAATGGCCGGGCTGATTTAGCGATCTCTTCTGCCAAAATAAAACTGGCCTTGACAGTTGCGTCCGCGTGTGTGTCCGCGTGTTTCGTTTCATAATGTCGTCTCAGATTATACTCTTTCAGTACCGCCACACTTTCTCCACACAGAAGACACACAGGTTTTCCAGCTACCTTCGTGAACATATACTCCGACTCCCACCTTGTTTGAAACCCCCGGTTCTCAGTATCCACCTTCCGTTTTGCCATTTTTGATGGGTATCTGAAAGTTAATTTTACTGTGATGCTGACGACTGCTGTGCCAATAAATATTGAAATGAAGCAGCCTACTGCTCGGTGCGTCACCTTTGCATTGTGGGAAATGTAGTATTGGTGCGTGTAAAAGATCTGCGGGCTGCCGGCTTGCTGCGGGCCGGTTCTAATAATAAATCAAGATCATCCCAGGGGCCGTAAAAAACCTTCTTGCGGGCCGGATGTGGCCCGCGGGCCTTGACTCTGACATATGTGACCTAGATGGTCAGAGGTTTGGCAGAAGCATATGTTCCCTTTAAGAAATTAATCTGCTGAGTTTGGTGG